>NC_053417.1:6924712-7112212 GCF_016859285.1 Xiphias gladius
CCGGCAGAGCTGCACATCCATCTCTCATTGCCCACCACCCTGCTCTCACTCCCAGAGGCTCCCACTGCTAAGACACAGAGTTTGTGTCTGCTGTTCATACCCTCCATCTGGCTCACCACAAAAAAAGAAACCCTCAAAGATAAGCACCTTGGGAGTAAACAACCATCGCCTGATGATAACAAGGATGAGCAAAAAAACCGGGCCCGACAAAAATGACAGCGCTGAAGACCTACTTAGAGAAAACAACAATTCACACCACAGGAGTACCTTTACGAAGCAACACAGCCTGAATTAAAAATGAGAATTAGCAGAGGTAAATAAGTGGGGTATGTGAGGGAGAAAAAATAAGTCAGAGGTAGTAAATAAAGTGAAAAAAAGAAAAGAGAGGAGCAGAGAGGAGAAAGAAAATTGGAGCTTTTTCGTAGTCAATTTATCATTTGAGTCAATTATCAGGAAAAAATTCACAAAGAATTGCTTCTCTCAAATGTGAGGGTTTTCTGCTTTTACCTTATATCATTGCATATTCAATATCAGACAAATCCGAAGATGGTATCTTGGGCTCAGAAAAATCAAGATGGGCACTTTTCACAATTGCCGGACACTTAATAAGACTAAATGAATCGATCAATGATAAAAAAAAAAACTTCTTAAAAATACATGACAGAGAGATATCTCACCACAGTGCCCTTGGTATTGCACACGTATGTTTTTCTGGTTCTTGCAGGCGTGCTGATGGAGTTCACACTCGTTGCGGTAGTCCTTTCCATCACTGCCACACACTGTCTGCTCAAGCTTGCCCTCACAGCCAAGGGGGCACATGCATTTAGCCGACAAACCATCTGATGACTGGACACAGGTGCTGCCGTAGCTGCAGATCACTTCAGTGCAGGGGTCCTTCAGAGCTGCAGGGACAGGGAGAGACATGAAAACAACATTTAGTCAAAAACAGAGGAATTCTTACATTGAAGAGTGTACCTGTCAACCAGCTGCACTCCAGGACACTCACTGCTACTGTACACTGGAGTGCATCATGTATGACAGGCCACCTTATTCAAGAGGCTACTGGTGCACTTTTGGAAGCCCAGCACAGTTATTCTGGGTTTGAAGAACTACTTGACACCCCTGGGTAAGAACGCACTGTCACAGCTGTCTACTTGTACAAACAAGTTGTGTTTCATTTCGCAGCGCAGAGTGAATTGAAACAGGAGCTTTGCATTCATAACACATTCTCTTTTGCTATGCTTGGGCATGCTTTAATCGCCACGGCTGAAAAGCGACCCTCTGAATATTTACTTTTCTACAAGTGAGACTGAGCGAGAGGAGGGAAAAAGGAGAGAAGTACTACCCCCACCCCCCAAGGTCTTTGTTTCCACCCTAATTAAACAGAATGCTACTTGACGCTGAGTGACTCATTTCAATGATAGGAGAGGGTGCAACTTTTAATTTTGCCTGTGTTCGCCACTGATGGGGGCTTTGCTTGGGCTTCATAAGCTTGACAAAAGGCGGTCATCAGATTACAATCACTGTCAACTTGCAGCATGATACATATTTATGACTGTCATGGACAAACATGGTCTCCCATGAGACAGAAGCCAAGCAGCCCTCTCATTTCCTAAGCCCGCCAGTGTTAGAATAGATACTCACCCCTGTTTGATATTATCCCCTCTTTTGTTACAACCAACATCAATGAATTTAATTTCAACTGGAGTGCATAAATCTCAAAGTCTTTGCTGTGCATTTTGTTTTGGTTTTTTCTTTCACCCCTTCTCGTTTTAAAGAAAACGGAGCGTGTTTTCAGATTCTTTTTTTCCCCCCCAGAAATTCAATACCTCCCTCCAGGATGGTATGGCCCTGCCTTGAGAGCCTGGAATGTGTGCAGAAATATATTATGAATGTGTAAGGAGACAGGACTCCTGCGAGGAGCGCTCTTGATCAAAGGATATCCCCCCACCTTGCTTTCCTCATCTTCATGACCCCCCCCTTTCTTTTTCCACTCTCTCCTGTCAAGTCCTTTTGAGCTTTGGTGCGTTAGACTCGTTAACAAACACTTTTTTTCAAATTTCTATCTGTGCTGTATTGCACGAGGAACTTTGAGACTGACTCCAAAATAAAGTACTAAATTATAGCTTAAACTAAAGGAGATGGATGGAAAATGACTAATTACTGATATCATAAGTAATTGTGAGCCACTGATGGTGGCTAAATGGCTGCCAATGTGGACCAGATAGTGATTGTGACACTTGGCCTCCAATTCTTGTCTAATCATATGAACAATGAGACACTGATGACCTGTGGGAAACAGCGCCGCAGTAACAACCTTGTTGTATCTCACAGAGCAGGTAAAAGGTCACAGCAACAGCAGTTACACACAAGCTACACTTTACTACACAATCTACACTTATAAAATTGTAGAACTAGCCTTCAAAGCCATACTGTTTTGATACACCTGCTCTTGGGAGTGGGAGAAGGAGGTATACAAGAAGAATCGCCTCGTCAGAGCGCTTATGGTTTCTGTGAAATGGTGATTGTTAAGGTGGTGGTGGCAGTCACAGCTACTAAAGAAGAGCAGGAAGATGAGGAGGAAGCCCAGTTATCCTCCTCGCCTGCAGAGAGGGGCCCGTTTGCTTTGCGACAGTAAACAGCATCCTCCACACACTTCTTGATCTCATTAAATAATAGCCCGGGCTTTCTCTCTCTCTACCCAACCTTCCTTTCCTCTGAGCGAAGCTGGTGTGTTGACAGGCAATGAGGGGTGGGGGCGATAGGGGCACGAGAGTTAGGTAGAATAGGAAGGGGAGGTGGGGGCTCTTGATTTAAATGCTAACAGGGGCCAATTTGGATACGAAGCGCAGCCTCGATGGGGTGTTGGTGCAGATAAACCTCCCTTCTCAGACTCAGACAAGCAGGCAAATTGCCTGGGCGAATGTGATCGGTGTAACAAGCGCAGATTAAAAAAAAAAAGAAAAGAAAGAAAAAAAACTTGCTCACCACAGCAAACTTCAGGGAGTTCTTTTGCGCACATTTTCTCATTATTATCATGTGAAAGGTGGGAAAAAATAGGAGAAGCTGAAAAAGTCAGCAGAGCTGGCATCTCTAAATTAGAATGATCCTCGCTGCCAATTAGATCAGTCTCCCTCGCTGAAGTAAAGCTCAGCGAGGTTTTGACTGCAAGGATAATGAGAAAAAAAAGACAGATAAGGATATAGATAGACAGCGAGATAAAGACACAAAGTGACACTGAAGCAATGGCATTCCAGCACAAACAGAGAGATACTACTGCATTTTCTAAAGTCCAGCTATTTTGAAAAGCATTTTGGACTCCTTCCTGTCAGTCCATCAAAGCTGGACCTGGATTTGATTGCTTCTTTTTTCCAAACGACTGCTCCAATTCTTCTCATCACAGGCATGCAGCATTTGAATGGACACACCTACTGGAATATCTACACTCAGCAGGTTTGCTTCATCATGGGATGAATCAGAGGGGAGTCATTGTCTGCCAATCAGGGACGTATTGTGACTGCGCCTCCCACATGCCTATTGGTGAATTCACGTGCTGCGGCGACTCCTGAATACACTCTTTCACACATCAGGAGTAAAACATGACCATCTCTGCATGTAACGCTTTAACGCTGCCTAAATCAGGGTTCAAACTGCGACGGATACCAGTCTGGTTGTTATGTAGTGTAGCTGCAGAGGTAAGATGGCTACTAGCAAGTAACTGATTAGCAGTGCTGGCTTTTTGATGGCATATAAAGAAAATGCAAAGTGGACACCAACAGACACAGATTCATTGTTCATGAATGGAGAGAGACAAGACAGGAAGGAGAGGAAAAATAATCAAAAGATTAGGAGTTCCTGGTGATTTTGTAGACCAGTAGAAAGATGAGCTGTCCAAAAAATACGTGAAAGGCACAATCCAAACAGACATGCTAACTAGCTACAGCTAACATCTTTACAGTTTAGACCTACATTGTCATTGTCAGTTGGGGCAAATAAACGTGCAAGAAACACTTCAGCAGTCAAATTCACAAAATTCACTTTGCTCTAAATTTGAACACACCTTTACAGTCAGTCTGTGGACATAGCTTGTCACATCGTTTGACTCAAGACTAAGTCACTTTCTCAAATCTATTTATACTTTTCCAATGAAACTAAATTTATTTACATATTAGAAAATATCTGAAAACTGTAAAGAAAATAACTTTTGCATTTCCAGCAGTATAGCTCATTGCAGAGCTGCTTGAGCGTTAGTGGTGGTTTAATTATGCAAGGTCCCTTTTAATGAGTATTTGTTTGACATCAGACTCGAGAAAGCTACAAAGTACAGAACCTTCAACACAATATTGAAAAGCAGGTGATTTGAAAAGTGGGGCAGAGGGGTTTTGGAGGATGGGGGATTACAGTTATCCTCTCCCCTCTCATCTCTCCCCCTGGCAGCGAGCAGACAGCCAGGCAGGTGGGGGACTCTGCTGCTCTCTGATCCACTGTTTTCTGCTTTATTTATTAATGCTTCATTAGGGACAGGGAGCTGTCAGCGTCATGCTGGCTTTACCTGGTGCCCTGCTGCCACAGCACCTGAAGCAGACCAGATGTGTGTGTGTGTGTGTGTGTGTGTGTGTGTGTGTGTGTGTGTGTGTGTGTGTCTGTGTGTGTGTGTGTGTTTGTGTGGAGATTGTGTGTATTCATATATGCCAGTGCACGTTTACAGGCAGCCATGGAGTTCAGATAAGTCCGCAAGTGAGTTTGTGATATCTTTTTCTGTATATCTTTCTGTGCATACATGCATAGGTGTGTGTGTGTGTGTGTGTGTGTGTGTGTGTGTGTGTGTGTGTGTGTGTGTGTGTGTGTGTGTGTGTGTGTTGCTTCCTGTTGTGCTAGTAGTGAGATGGGAGGGAGCAGGGGGTTGGAGCTAATCACATGCAATGATACTATGGGGGGAGGGACCGGCAGTGTGACTTCTAATCAAGAACCCCCCCCCCCAAAATGTATTACCAGCAGGAGAAGAAGGAGAAGACAGAGAGAGACAGATAGAGAAAAACAGAGAGAGAGAATGTGACAAGAGAAGAGAGAGGAAAACAGCTATGAGGGGACCGAGTTAAAATGTTGTTGAAAAAATACCGCATGAAAGTAGTGCAGAAAATGAGAAAAAATACGCAATAAAGCCTTCAGACATTCACAGTAAAGGAATAGTTCAACAATAGTTGTTTCCCACTTCTTTTCCTATTTCAACTATTCCCTTAAAGGAAGGTCTATAACATAACCCATTTTGCTACTTCTTATCATTAATTCAATGCTGATACAACCTAGCTAGAACATGAAAGCTTTCAAATTTGCTCTTTTAAATGTTCATGCTGTGTCCGAAATCCCTCTCTATTTGCCACCTTATGTTTACATTATATCATTCTGTTTTTTTGTGTATGACCAAATTCTGTGTGAAAATGTAAAATATATGTGGTACACTGTGCAGTGCCCTCAAAAAAGTGCCCTTGGGATAAAAAAAAAAGGAATGGACAAGCAAGCAAAGAAAGACTTAAATCCGAGAAGGAGAGAGATGGTATGGAGAAGTGTGTAGAAGTGAGATAAGCGAAAGGGTCAGAATAGGAGCGAGGAGAAAGGCAATAAGAAGAAAATAAACAAGGATAACAGACAAGATCAATAAAAACAGAGATCCAAGAACTAAATATGGATGAAAATGTGCAACGAGACATCCAAACCAAGTGATGAAGAGCAGGAGGCAGAAACTGAGGGAAGGCCAAAGGATTAACAGTCCAGGATTACACACCTCTCCAACATGCTGTCCACACACACACACACACACACACACACACACACACACACACACACACACACACACACACACACACACACACACACACACACACACACACACACACACACACACTTCACTTTCTCTACTGTGACGCCAATCGCTGGAAGATGATTTTCTTTGTTTGATGTACTTCTTCAAAGAGCTCCATTGAACTGCAGCTGTTGCTCTCGTTTGCACGCCTTGCTGTTTTACCCTTGAGAATGGAAAATGAACCACGAAAAAACCATCATCACACTCCAGTCTGCTGGCCACACTCGCAGCACAGTAGTGCTGTGTGAGTGTATGTTGGATAGTGTTCGTCTGGACAGATTTCAATCCAAATGTCTGCGGTTTGGGCAAAGCAAAACTGCGACTTGAAAACCTTTTAAGGGGACAAAGAAGAGGGACTTTAATTGCTGCACTTATTTTGGAAGACGATAACATTGTCCAACCTAAAAAAATAAATGTTGTAAGAAAAATATAAATAAAAGATGATAAAATACTAAAATGTTGGAATGTCTTATGATTCCAAAATAGTCCAATTTGTTTCTTAGCTGCCATTTTACAGTGGCAGATATCTCACGATGAAAGATGCAGTAATGCTCAGGTGGGGAGCTGAAATGACCAAAGGGGGCCAATTTATTCTGCTGAGTGACAGAAAGCAGGCAGGATGGGATTAAATCGTCTGGATGTGGCATTTATGACAAACACAGACAGAGACATCCAGGTCTTTCAAAGGGCGGCACATGATTTCACAGAAAGCCTTTTAATTCTTCAGTTAACAACATTTATAAAAGTTGTGTTTACATTGGGTAAATCTGGTTTTATGTTTACTGGAAGTTGTTTAAGCAAACAATTTTCTATCACCACATCCAGCAGACAGGAAGCAACGATAACATGACAATCATTTTTGAGTCATGGACACTGGACACTGGAAGAAGTCCAATATTCTCTTTTTAGCTGTTTTGGTTTCAATCAACCTCCTGAGGAAAATATCTGGCTCTTCAGTTGCTGAAGGTGCCACTATGGTCAGTGGCTATTCACTAACTTTGTCTGTCTGCTATTATGTACTGAGCAGGGAGTGGACAGTCAGTTTATCTGAGCCTTTTTTGCTAAAAACAGCTGATTGCTGCTGATGGGAATGGAGTTGATTAAAGTTCTAAGAGTGAACCAAAAAGTAAATTTGCAGGCTGTAAAAAACAAGGAGCTGAAAGATGCTATATCACTATGAGCTAAAGGGGAACTGCAGAGTAGGGTCAGAGTTCTCCATGGGTTTGTTACTAGAAGCGTCTCCTTTCAAGTAACATATAATCATTTGATCCAATGTAAAAATAAAAATATTGATTAATGCAGCTTTTAAATATCCGTGCCAAAACAACAGGAGAGGATCACTGCTTATCCTTTATACTAATAAAAATGCTGCTCATCATGGAAGTGATGATGATGTAATTCACTATACAATCTATCCAGGGTTGGAAGGATTCTTGCTTGTGACAAATAAGCTGTGATGATGACCCCCCTGTTAGAAAACTGAAGAAGTAATCCTGGGTTTGGACTTAGTTATCTAGGCCAAGGTAACGTGCCCTCAGTGTCTTGCTAAAGGACTCTCTGGGTGGTTATACATCATGTGTCGAACCATCCACACAGTTAGTGTTACAACTCACTTTATTTCAGACCTGTAATCCATACAAGCAAGCTAAAAGATAAAAGATAAGAAGAAAGAACAGACAACACTAACTGATGGACAGTCTCTTTAACCTCGGGGCCTCCCTGTCACCTTAATAGCCCGTGGGATAAGGTCGGCATTACCTATTGAAAAACTGTCAGTGCTTGTACCAAGAGTTGTGTCTCTTGGATTAAGGGTGAGGCCTTTTGAAAGCAACAAAGGAGATCTTACTGCCAAAAGAAGCCAGGCAACGCAGTCAAAGACACTATTAACTGCTTGTTTGTGTACTTATTTAAGGCCAGGATCACACATAGTCAATAATGCATTTATGTTGTTTTCAGTTCTCGAGTTCTACACCAGGCAAAACTGGCTGGAATGCAGTGATATGAAACTCATTAGACCCAGTTAGCAGATTTAGCATTACAACAAACGTTTATACCACGGCTATGGTTCACTGATGAAATGTTTTCATCACTAAAGCTTCACTGAGAGCACCAAACAGGAGAAATTACATTAGTATGCATAATAGTTTAAAAGCTAAAAAAATCCAATGTGCAAAACACCATGCCCAAAAAGTGATGAAAAAAGTGACAACAAAATGAAAAGATGCTGGGTTTGAAATAAATCAGGACGACATGGTTCCAGAATGTCATCCTGGCCCTAGAAAGAGGTACGGGGACTCATGCGGGCTGAGGAGCGCATATGCCACAAGTTTCCTTTCATTAGCTCCGGATTAACGGGAGCCGGTGGTGATGAGGAGCCAAAATCAGCACTGATGTGCAGCGAAGCGTTGGCTAATCATACTTGGCCTTTGCCATCAACACTAACTAACGATATGCTGTTCTGATCTGCTAAAGAGTCAGTCACAGTAGGTGTTGGTATTCAAAACATGCACAGGCTTATCCGTATGAAGACATACAATATCAACACGCACTCCAGATGAATGCATGACAAACTCAAAGACGTGCGTTTAAAGTCTGATAATTCACACTGCTTCATCTCTCTTTTTGACAGTCCCATGTAAATAAATCAATGGTCAACAGTGCTCTGTCACCAGCTGGTATAAGAACAATTACATCTGTAGCCGTTTCATGAAGGTTGTTGTAAAGTCAGTGGTTCTCAACAAGGTCGCTGGGGCCACAAAACAATTGACAACACTGGAGAAGAAGATAAACATTTCTGCACAATCTTCACTAGTTTTATATGAACTGCTGAATAGTTTTACCGCTGCAGGATTCTACAAACTGTTAAACTGGAGGAATATGACAAGGGAACATAACTGTTTGGTTGAACTGCTCACAGCTCATGCAGTAGCTAATCGCTTGGCTATCAATGGTCAAAATGTTCAGGAACCAGTGCATTAAGTCATGACTTTTATATTTCAAGTGATTTTTTGGAATACCCTAAAACAACATCAGCAACAGCTTTGGAAACCTCATCATCTGAAAAAACAAGAGATTATCTCTTGTAAGCAAATGCAGAAATACCACTGTAAGCACCAAAGATTTAGACTTATTTAAAAAAATAACAAAGATCCTGTGGATTACAATTTAAAACTCCTTTGAAAAAGACCAAAGTGCTGTTTATGAACTTCTAATTTTGTCTGTCGCTCTCTTTCTCTTTCTCTCTCACATACACACAAACCCACACACACAGCCACACACACAATGGCAATCAGATAAACCCCAAATGAGTAAGCCCATTTCAGCCTTGCAAAATAGGACCCTGTTTAACATGACAACAATTTAATTTCAGGTATTTTGATAGACAGAGACAGGGAGAGGCAGTATGAAGCTGCAGGAGGAGCAGAGAGTACTGGCATTCATTCAGTGCAAACAGTAGATGAAAATAACTTCGATTGATTCTCTTCCTTTTCTGGCAAGCATCATTACTGCAGACACTGAGTGTGTGTTTACCAGCCTGTCATCACAATCCTCACAGAGTTATGATGAAGCTAATGTGATTATGGTAAACAAAAAAGCATTCACATTGTTGCCAAAAAATTAAACATATGGTCAGCATCACCAGTCAAGTGATTCTGATAAACACTATGAAACTGACCTATTCAATCCACTGAGAACAGCATTTTAATAGTGTCCGGCTTGTGTTATTTCACCATAAACAGAGTATTGTGTCAAGACACACCACAGGGGAGAGGAAGTGTTCAAAAATGGGCATGCTCCACTTCAACAAACAATAGGCAGGAAGGACTGTTAGCTCCTAGGTGTAAAAGCATTTCACTGTGAAAACCAAAAATCTTTGGAAGATATTCAAGCCACCACGATGCAATCATGACATCTTGGATTACATGGTGCTATGCTGTCACTTACTATATGCCACTAAGAAAACTGTTACAGGTTTTAAAGGATGATGGGAAGGGTTTTAAGCAAGAAACAATTAAATTGTAAAAAAAAAAAAAAAAAAAAGCTTCTAAAAAATTTTTAGAAGCTAAGATGAAAGAATTATACTTTAAGTTACTAGCAAAGTAGCAATGTAGCAATGTCTGCCGAACTGGCCTACGATGATGTCTACAGTGAAACATCGCAATGGATGATGACGATGCGGGTAGTTGGGGGTTGGGGGGGTGCAGGACGAGACATGGTGGAAAAGGGTTAATAACAAAATAACAATTAGGAATTATGTTTTATTTTTTTAAGACAGATATAGCAGAGAACTGGAGAGTTCGCTCTGTAAGCAAATAAAGACTCGACCCCCTATTTATTGAGGCAGACTCAAAACCAAGTAGATTTAAAAATAATTTTTATGTTTGGGCCTAAATTGAAACTTGTTTTCACAGGGCAGTTTATAGTGTGATTAAATAAGCAGTTTTTCCTTTAGTAAATCAGGCGCAAGGAGCTATTATAATAATGAGAATCAGGGCTCCAGAATAACTTTTCCACTGCTACCAACTCTCTCAGCTGGTTGAAATCAGTACTATTTCTTCTTTACTGACTCAATCGGTCTCTCCCTGCCCACACCTGCACACTCATCATCAGTTTGTGTCTGAGTCGGGACCACTTGTTGGCTTTCCCTCTCCACCAGCCTCCTCCTCATTATGCCTCCACGTTGTGGACAGCCATGGCTGGAGGCATTATATTTTCAGGTTGTCTGTCCGTCTGTCCGTCCCTCGTGAAAGAGATATCTCAGGAGTGAATGTTCTTGAGGGAATTTCTTCAAATTTGGCATAAACGTTCACTTGGACTCAAGGATGAACAGAGTAGAATTTGGTGGTAAAAGGTCAAAAGTCAAGGTCACTGTGACCTCACAAAACATGTTTTTTGGCCATAACTCAAGAGTTCATACACTAATTATGACAAAATTTCAAACAAATGTCTAGTAGGGTAAAATAATGAAGTGATGACATTTTGTATTCAAAAGGTCAAAGGTCTACTTCAATGTGACATCATATTGTCACTTGAACGGGAAAGTGGTCTCAGATGTTTGGTCCCAGTTGTGTGTGTGTGTGTGTGTGTGTGTGTGTGTGTGTGTGTGTGTGTGTGTGTGTGTGTGTGTGTGTGTGTGTGTGTGTGTGTGTGTGTGTGTGTGTGTATGTATATATATGTGTACACAATAGAAAATAAAATTCTTTAGAAATCTGGCTAGTTGTTGCTATTCTTGTGCTGCACAAATAAAATAAAATATCCACTATTGCCTGCTGAGCTGGTAGTTATCCTCATATTTTCAACACCGTTCTGCTTTCATTAATTTCACTTCTTTCCATCTCTCCCAAAGTATACGCAGGGAAAACAACAAATAATGATGTATTATTCAGGAGTAGCCAACTGCATAGATACATTAAAAAGTCTACCCCCCCCCCTTCTGTCCAGTATTAAGCAGGTATGTGTGTGGATATGGACTCGTGTTTGTGTGTGTACATAATCTGTGTTTTGCCTGCAGGTTTTTAGAGAGGTGAGCGTTGGAGGGAGAAAGAGATTGAAAGGACAAGATTTGTCTTACAAGTATCAGTGGCTGCAGATGAGTGGAACAGCAAGTAAAGATAGGTAGAGGATTTCAGCAAAGTCCATTATCATCCCTGTATGTGCGTGTGTGTGTGTGTGTATGTGTGTGTATGTGTGAAAGGACGATAACAAGAATGTAGATTTTTCAAACTATCGGTTTGCCAAATGCCTTGCAGTGTGGGTATGTTTCACTAAGTATGCCTGTGTGTGTAGGCATGTACATGCATAGGGGTATAAATACAGTATCATCACAAACACACACATGCACACACACACACACACACACACACACACACACACACACACACACACACACACACACACACACACACACACACACAGTCAGTCAGTCCGTCAGGTTCTGCATGTTATGGTTATGAATATCAAGCGAGAGTCAATACCCCCTGGGAAATGAAAGCACGAAAACCGAGTTATTTACAATGACCTCTCGCCCTGTGTGTGTGTGTGTGTGTGTGTGTGTGTGTGTGTGTGTGTGTGTGTGTGTGTTAGTCTGTGCGCACAAATGTGTTCAGCAATCACCCTGGAGAAATTTGATTACTATCTGCGTTCGTATTTGTTTGTGTTACTACTGATGAGAGTAGAAGCAAGAAACAAGACAGAATTTTGGTCTGAAAGTCTTACAGGGGCAAATGCAAGAGAAGGAATTGAAGGAGAGAAAAAGAGAGAAAATAAAGGAGAGAGAAAGTAGAAAGAAGGGGTAGAGAAAGACTGAGTTATTTTGGTTGTTCTAAAGCAAGCCAATGAAGAAGAAGTGAAAGAGGAGAAAGAGATGAAATAAAATGGATTCATAAATGAAGCTGAGGGAAGAGTGAAAGAGAGGCAAGAAATGGGGAATAAAAAGAATACGGGGAAACGATAAGGGAGAGACAAGAAGAAGAGCAGGGAGTGAGGAAGAGGGAAGGAAGAAATAGGGATAAAACCAAGCAGGGCGATAAGGGTAAAGGGAAAACACAAAAAGAGGGAAGGGAAGAAAATTATAGAGGAAGGGAAAAGGGAAAGGAGGCCAGACTGAATGAAATGAGAAAAAAGGACAGCAAAAGTAAAAAAGGAGAAAAGATGCAGAGGTAGAGCTGACTGCCTGTGCAGAGCACTGTTATCTGTTTGGGCAAAGCCAAAAGTAGTCTCTGCCATCTACAGATATTACCACCACTCCATTGTCACCAGGGGCAACCGGGCATGTCACCGGGGTAACAGAAGAGATTGTCAAAGCATGAGCGAAGAGAGAAATAGAGGAGGAGGAAGAGATGAAGGGGAAGGTGTAGGGAGTATGTGGGGGTAAAAGTGGAACACAGCAGGTTGGGCTTTCATTTCCTCACTCTCCAGCTCTGCTCGCGAATGAGGCATTTGCTTGCAGGAGATTTCCTGAAACATCCCTTCCCAGCCTGCTTTGGGCTCTACGAGGGGATAAATCAAGGCTTTTCCTGGCCCAGCCCAGACACCTTAACAACCAGCCAGACCAGCACCAGACAATAGACAAAATGTACAGCTGGGGTAACAAGTTCAGGCCACAGACTGTTTGAGCTTCTCTGGGGAAAAGCCTGCTTTCAACAATAGTTCAGAACCAAAAAAAAAAATAAGACTTTGATAAACAACAGGTGAAAAAGAGGAAGCGGAACCTCTGATTGGGCTGTTGAGTTGTTTTCAAATTAATTTGTCTGCTATCTCATATAAGTCCAAAACAGTATTTTTCAGAAGCCAACAAAAAGTGTGCTAGCAAGGTGTAATTCCATCATGAGCAACTTCAGTGCACCTTGTAGATTCTCCTAGTCTCTGGAGGGTTAGTCTCATTATTACACTAGGCGCATACAACACATTCACAACAGCAATACAGGATCTTCTGCAAAATAACACTTTACACATACAAAATACACAAAACGCAGATATAAAGTATTATTAAATTCTGTATATACTGTATATGAGTATTTCCAAACAGATTCCAAATCAGGACTCACAAATATGGACTAGTGTGCTTTGGCGAATACATTTTGGAAGAAACGTAATTGTGGCTTTACGGTGATACCAGAAACTAGGGTTTGCGTCTCGCATCCCATGTGCTGTGACCACTAAACACTGGCTGAGGTCAGGCAAAGATCATGGTTTTGGTTAAATACTGAAAAAGTCAACGTAAGCCATCTTATGCATCAAGGCAGTTTCAGCTTTTGAAATATTTAACAAAGACCACCTGCTTTCCAAACACAAACAAGTGCTTTGACTTTCCAAAACATAACCATAAAATGTTAATCACGTTGTAGTTGCCAGGAGTGGGTAATGGAGGGAAACAAATCCAAATGCAATGAACATTTTACAGATATGTTTATTGCAAATATTTTCTTTTTAAATTGATAGAAAATGTATCTGGGCGTCATTATCGTTGCTACAAAACTTACGGCAATTGTGAATTAGTTGTGTATGAGAAAGCTTTAAACCATTCATTTAAAAAATACAGAAATTATTGCGACTGTATAAAATAACTGACTGGCTCTGAAAATTTCTATACATATTAGCGTAGGATGCACCACATACATTATGTTTAAGATGGGGAGGTTCACATCCTTCTGGTATGGGTCTGACTGCCTGCAGTATTATAGAGAAGACGGAGCGGCAGGTGTGGAGTACTGATGCTTTTCTCCTTTCACTGTGAGGACACAGGAGTGTGTCGGTACCGGAGAGATAACACCTTCTCTAAAGCCCAGAGAGAGAGTGCAGAGTGGAAGGCAGCGGGCTGTGCTTATGGCTAACTCTCAAGAACACACACGGGCGTGCACATGCACACACACGCACAAAATCAATCTCCATTGATCACTCTCTCAAATCCCGGTCACCTCACCCCCACGCACACACGCCACCTTTTTGTATTACTTGTTGCACTCCTTCAAGAAGAAAAAGAGTAAAGTAAAAAAAAAAAAAAAAAGAATGAAAATTCCATGTTCCACTAGAGTGGCCACACAAGATGAGTTTTTCAGTACTTCTGTAGCTCTCTATGGGAAAGGGAGTGTATTTACCACTCTGCTCCAAGTTCAATATTAGCAGAGCCAACATGGTGCATTCTCCCTGGTGAAATGTACGGTGTGCATGCCCATACACACACTAATACGTACATACACACATACACACAGTTACCCAAATGTCTCTTGTCTCTCTGAACCAGAAAGTGCTTCTGCTGGATCTTTCTCTCTCTCTGCCTCTGAGTTATTTCTTTTCTTCACTGTCTGCTTTTTTTTATTCTCGTCTTGTGTTGTTATCAGGCACTCCTGCTGGGCCAATTTAAAAACAGCTTTTGCTTTTAATTTCGATAATATCTGCGGTCATTATCTGCTCACCGCCTCCCTGCTTGACCGCCTGACCGCCAAAAATGTATCCCCGCCAATCCCAAATCATCCATCTAGAACAAAAGGAAGATAATGAAGAAGCTGGCCCAGAGCTGGTCTGAACCATAAGGGCCTGGTTATGTGAATATTTGAGAGGAGCACTGGGGGAAACTAAGTGCACTCTCCTCAACAGCGTGTGGGACTTTCTGTCCAGCCCTCAGGAGGAAACTTACACTGTTACCTTGGCACATAAATGTTGTAATAGCCATTTCAGAGTTATGAGTGAGGTGCCAAATGAATGTAGTTAAAGGGGATTTTGCTTCTCTTGAGCCAAACTGCGCGAAGCTGAACTGTGCAGTCATAAGGGGAGGACTGGCAACACGGTGACATCGCTACAACAATGTCTGACAAAGTCCAGGTTGTAAACAAGCCTCTTGGAGCTAAAACCACAAGTGAGCAGACCTAATATGTTGTTATCAAACCCTCATTGCACAGGAAAACTATGTGCACACAACTAGGATAAGGACAGTAAGACAAAGTTGTGCGAGGAAGTTGGTCTGTAAACTGTGACGGATGTTTACAATAGAGAGTTCATGCTCTAATTTTACTCTTTCTGATCTTCCTTTTGTCTTGCAGATAACCTGAGGGTTTGTTTAAAACCTGTCTGATCATGTGACTGCCCATGATTCCTCCTTCATTCAACTTTATTTTAGCAAAGTGTTGGCCAGAACTCAACAATTTACTCGATGAGTACAATGACTGGTAGGAACAATGGCCAAAACTACGAAAATAAAACAGAGGTTGTATGAAACCAGAATATCCCATTAATAATAGAGACAAGGTTATGTTGTGTGCATATTCTGCTAAATGACCACAGAACTGACTAAGCAGGCACCGTGGCTACAAGTGACAATTACAGGATAATGGCAACTGCGGATATGTAGTTTACCTGTAGCACAAGTAGAGAAATGTAATAAAGTCAGCAAAGCAACATTCTGAGGGAGTTTGATCTACTGTAAAGTTTCTTAACATAAGCCAGTGAAGGCTTCGAATCAAATCAGCCTGGGTAGGGCTGTAGAAATCAAATCCCTGAGTGTTTGAAGTTAGCAATGGTGCAAGTTATTGTTTAAGGATTCAACTTTTCATCTGTGAGAGGATGAATATGTTACTTCTTCATTCTAAAGTTATACAGTCTTGCTTTCAGTGAGCACCAAAACACTCATTTTGAGAAATGTAGAGGTGTCCCCTCCTGTTGGAAAAAACATACCCCAGGCCTCAGACTTGTACTAAGTGCTAAAAAAAGAAGAAAATGTCTTTTGTGGCTGCACTCCTGAGCACCAGATAAGACTCTGCAGTTGATCTGAATTGGACATGACGGCTTCTCAGAACGGTAGCCAATTCACTTACCCCAATGAAAACCCGCCATTCAGATTGAATGAGTCAAACTAGGCTTTGCACAAAAGCACCAATCCAACCGCCCACACTGTTCTTAAAGTTAAAAGCTCTCTCATTCCTTCAGCTCTCTCTACTCTTGCGCTGTCTCCCATTCTTCTTCCCTCCTTCAGTATTTGCCCCCCTCTCTTCCTCCATCAGCCCTGACAAATCCATAATCTCAGCCAGAGTGACCTGTCCAGACCCTCTGTACCGGCTGAATTTATTGGAGGCAGAAAGAGAAGGAGAACCTGTCATTGGGCCTCCACTAACCTCCTAACACCCTCTCTCTCTTTCACGCACACACCCTGGGAGACAGGAATGTATACCATCCTGCACACCCATGCCTCTACTAACTGTGTGCAGTATATCTGACTATAAGCACAAATACAAAATTCCTTCAACTCAGCCACACAAAAACACACTGACAGAAGTCATTTGTTATGTGTGGGAGCCCATAACAGGGCTGCTGCAGTAAAAGAAAAAGTAAAAAAAACTTAGCAAAAAAAGTAGCTATCAAGTGCACACACTTGACAATGACTTCTTGCACTGAGTTGGCCATAACTCTCAATGCAATGAAAATAAGCTGCATAGGTGCAGCAAGAAAAAATGGCAATCTTGACGGGGAGGGAATTTATGGATGCTCTGCAAAAATGTTCATTTTTCATTTAAAGTCAAAGTATAACATCTTGCTTTCCGTTTAATAAAAGCCTTTTGGCCTGCAGTTTAGACTTAAGCCTCACCTGCATCAGTACCTGGCAGCTTATTCAACATATGGAGTTGGGGTTGAGTCTGTGCATACGAATGTCTTTAACCTTAGAAAATACAGCTCAAAAACTAGACAACTGTGCTCTGCCACAGCAGATTGTGAATTATACTTTCCATCTTTTTCACAGCAGTTATCATCTTTGCACAAATAACAGGGTATGACTGACTTTTCCCTAATGAAGTGGCTGTTAGAAATAACGATAATGGAAAAGTGTGGCATTACCTCGGAATCCACATGATTCGATAATTTGGCTATTTCACTTCAAAAGTCAGGTTATCAAAGGGATCTGGATCCGAGGCCTTCCCGAAAACAAATCAAAACAAAGAAGAACAAAACACAAAAACCATGCGCTTACATCACGCTATGCTGGATTCTACATGGCCTGCACTAGACTTGACTACAGGCTGTGTGAATGTAAGTGGGTCAAAATGATCCTGGTTGAAGTGGTGATCATGTGGGAGACTCTTACGGAAATACTATTACCTGTAAGGTAAGAGTCATGTGCCCAAAAGGGGGAGCTAGCACTTACAGTGGTGAACTAATCTGCAAGACATTATTACAATGTTATTTTACGGACTATAGTAGCTCTGGGTTTGACAATGTTGTTTTATGATGTTTATTTAAAAATTCTACAATAGATACATTTATCTGACCAGACTTTCTGAGCAGAGTTGGTGGTAGAATTTTGCTGGCCGACAGGAAAATGTTGTAATAATGTAGTAATGTAGTAATAATAATACATAACTGTTCAGTAACATTTGTTGAAAGGATCCTTAAGTTTGTGTTTAATATCTAATTAACTTTAAATCATGTTTGCATGACCATTTGCAAAGGATATAATGTCATATTTAGAGGGAGGATGGCGGGCTACAAGTTCATGTGATTAGTCTATTTCTCTCATGATCATTGTGTTTACATTTGAAGATTTTTGCATTGATTGCATTTGTGACATTACGAATCACAGTGATAGTCTTGACGAAGCCGTACCCTAACAGTAAGAAATGTGGCAGGTTGGTTAAGAAGCTTTACTGCTTTTTCTCCTTCTAGTTACTAATTTTTCAAAGACAGACAGACACAAGTACATACTTTAAAGTAGCAAAGCTAACGCAGTGGACGCAATGCACTGATTGCAGACTGAATATTTTAAATGTAACTTTTTAAATATACAATTCAATGATTACATGAAAAAGTTGACGTAAAATGACCTTACCATTAGCATCAATTATATTAGCCTATTTAAAATACAGGCAATGTAGGGATGAAAAAAAAAACAGCTTTTGATTTTTGTTGTTGCAGATATGATGTGACATGAGAGAAAGTCTGTTCTGGTGGTGTGCATGTAGTTATTATCAGCAATACTATCATTAGTATCATCATTACTGTTATTTTTTTACTTAATTTTTTTCCCTACTGAGTGCTTGCTGTTGTTGCCGGTGTTAATTATAGTGTTTCTGATGGCCTTAACCCTCCATGAACCATCATTAGAGCATTTGTATTACTTTCTCTCTCTGAAATTAGTCTACTCCTGTGTTTTGTTCACCCATTTACTCACTCAGTCAGTCACTCACTTACTCTTGCATGCCCGTCTTTCTCAAAATGTTTCATATCTCATTCCTCTTTCAACATGACTCCCTCCCTCGCTCTCTAGATGCTTCTCCTCTCTCTTCTCCACTGTACCCTCTGTTGCTCCTGTCCTCTCGCTGTCCTTTCTATCTCTTTATTTCCTCTCTGCCAGTGGTGAGCAGTCACCAAGCTTGTTATTAGTGCCAGGTCCAAGCTGGCACTGTAATCAGACCCATGGAATTAGCAGTGGGCCCACACTGGCAGGCAGGCACAACGCTGACAATACACTATAGTTATTATACTGAGGTTGCTGCAATGTTGCAGCTTTGGCAGGAAACCGCTGCTCCTCTCAGAGCCCTGGATCTTGATGGGCTTTGCTAAAGAGAAACAATGAGAGGTACAGCAGGAGTATAGGCACCCACCAGGGGCTAACGGCTAAAATATACACTGGATGGCTACCAATGGGAGCAGCGAATGGCACACTTTTTTGTGAGGATGCAGGTGGTGCTTAAGCACTGGGAGCATGGCCATATTGGAAAGACAATAGATTGGGCATAATGGGGATGTGTTTTATTATTGGGGGATAAAGATAGGGAGTCAAAGCCTGTTGTATTAGGACAGGGTGCAATAGAAATCCATTTACTTGACAATAACAAGCAATTTAGCGACACTCAGAGACTTGCAGCTTTGTGTTTGGCTGCTAGTTTTCTGTCCCAAACATCAAAACATCCCAGTCCTGTTTTTGTTCGCTGAAAAACCTCCAGCGATGGTGCTCTGTGCAAGCAGTCCATTTACCCAACTTTACGTCTTTTAAATTGAACTTTCATAGCAGTTTAATGGAGAATGTCAGTCTTGGGTCAGATTGCTTTCTGAAATACTGTAGATTCAGTGGTCTTTCTGGGATTGTTCTTTTTTGGATCAAAAGTACAAATTTCATCTCCCAAAATGGTCAACCCCTGTTTATCCTTATGATAACACTTCAAAAAAACGTGCTGACATAAAGAATTCTGCTCATGCTGGAAGTCTTCAAAGAATGATATCAGTCCGTTTTTGAAGTTTTCGGGGTGTTTGATCTCATAAATACAGTACAACAGATGAACAGTCAAATCTGCTCAATCTCTGAGCGTATAATATATTTAAATACCAAACTTAAAACTGACTTAATTTTCTTTCCATCGTTACAAGTAATTAAGTCTAATAGTCATACTCTTAAAATCTCGAGACAAGATGAAGCAGAAAAGGCAGATGACTTCACTTAGTGTCAGGGGATTTCTGAACATGCACTGAAAGCATATGGAATTAATCTAAAATAATTTTCCATTTGTTTAAAAAAGAACAATTGTTAGACTGAAAATGAGATCCTATGAGGTGTTAAAATTGATATTTTCTGCCAGTGTCTCTAAGAGGCATTGGTTGGTTTGTTGGTTGGTTGGTTGGTTGATTAGTAGGTGATGGTACTTACAGCAGGGTCCCTTGCGCAGAACCTTGATGCGTCGCTGTGTGTTACACTGGGCTTTCTCCAGCTCACACTCATTGGAGTAGGTGGATGAATCTGAGCCGCAAACCGGTGCCACCAAGGATGGACAGTCCAATCTCTTGCAAACACACTCAGCCGTTGCCGGGTCAGTTGGGTCACGCTCACATACAGCGCCAAAACCACACAGCATTCCTCTACAGCCTGCAAGACAGGAATCGAAAGAGGAGGTATTAGGATTGCTTTACTAACATCAGATCTGAATATTGTTTTTGTATCAATTTCAAGTCCAGTTAGCTCAAAGCTGCCTGATCACAAACCTACACAATGCATAGTTCAATTAAACAGCTTAATGAGTGTGATCCTGACATTGCATTTATCCTGCATGAACTGATTGAGCATGCACAAACTCAAACAAAGTCTTTTTTCCCTCATTCCCCCCTTGTTGTCATGAGTGAATGCAAAGAAAGTTAATGTTTTAACACCTGACAGACACATCTCAACAAATTAGCTCAATATGCGTCAGCTGTTTGGGTCTTTGTGCAGAGCTCTACTCAGCTCAGCAACACAAATGCATTAGGGATTAAATGTGATCCTGGCGTAAAGCACACAGATGCTCTCAATTCATCCAGGAAGAATCTGTCCACCCATGCAGAGCAAACACAGTGTGTTGCTGGGTGTGATGAGCCTTTTGCAGAATTTGGAAAAGCTTCGTTGTTAAAAATTTTAAATTTGAGCAGCAGCATTAAAACCAATCTATCTACAGGCAGCCGGCTGATATAAATTACATTATATTTTCATCCTCTGAAGAGACTGCAGTGTTTGAAAAATCGATGATCCACTGTCCATCAAAACACGGAGGGATGGCAACACGAAGACAAACCCAGTTTAGCTACACACTTCAAGGTCATGTGAGTTAGTCAAAAACAACTTTTAAGACTTTGATCACTCCTCAGCTTTGATCAAGTGTAAAACAGCAAAATGTAAACTTTGTCAGATGCTGCTGAATGCGCAAAGCAAACAAGGAGTATGTGTTAGCATATTTGCGTGTGTTGTGTGTACACATCATCAACTTAGAGAGTAATTGACCGGCATTGTGACAGCTACAGCTGCTGTGGACTTGTGCCCACTTTGAGGGCTGTTGGGCAGTCAGCTGGCGTGACGTCCTTGCAAGCTCTAACAGGTAGCCAACCTGATTGGAAATCAATGGATGAACGCACATAAAAATAAAAGTCCACTCTAAAAAAGTCATCTTGGTTGGAAAGGCAAGCCAGTGTCAGTGCTGAGGATATACATGTCACACACACACACACACACACATACACACACATGTGCACATGAACACAACAATTTCTTATCACTGGCACCCAGAGTAGAACTAAATGCAAGGCAGCATGTCCACTTGCAGGCAGGTGGCTTTTGCAATACTGGATAGACCGACAGAAAGTTTGATAGCCACACACACATAACACCGATGAGCCACAATACTAAAACCAGTTACCGGGTTTAATGGTGTGGCTGATCGGTGTACACACACTCTTTGTGTGCAGTATAGACAACTACTCCAGCATCTGCCCCAGGCATCTCATTCTGTCGCTCTCCTGGCACCAAAGCACACTGTGTGAACGTGTGTGTGTGTGTGTGTGTGTGTGTGTGTGTGTGTGTGTGTGTGTGCGTGTGTGCCCATGTGGAGTGACAGGCGAGGAGGCTGTTTTTGACTTGCCCACTGTTCCCTGTGGGAGAGCACCTGACAGCTACCTGAGCTCACTCTCTTTTGTACCAGGGGGAAAAAAAGTGAGTGTGTGTGTGTGTGCAAAGCTATCCATGACTGCATCTGTATTCCTGACAGCGGGTGTGTGTCTGAGAGGTAGAGGCATTAGCTGTCTCGCAGGCACACGCACACACGAGCGCGGCCAGGTGCTGGCATGAAGGCCTTGTCATGACTGGCCCACTGCTCTGCCATCACTTCACACCACGTGCTGTGTCTGTGTTTCTGTGAGTGCGAGTGTGTGTGTGTGTGTGTGTGTGTGTGTGCGCATGTCAGTGTCAGTCTGTGGCTCAGAGGCAAAGCCATGCGAGCAGAGTGACAAGAGGTGAAATTCAATCAAACTGTGTCAGATGTGTACAAGAAGGAGGGAGGGTATCTGATAGTATGACAGGGAGAAAAAAAACACAACAGACTGAGGTTGCAGTTGACAAAAGGATGATCTCTGTGGTTTAAATGAATCAGTTGTGTTTTCTTAGAAATATAAGCATAAACCAGTATATTCCAGTGAAGTCATCAAGCAAATAATAAAGACAGATTATAAACACTGCGAGTGAACGAACCACCTGGGGAGAAAAAAGTCCTGAATGCCCGCGGTGGTTTGTAACCAGATCTATTCTGCGATGTTTTCCTATAAGAAAATCTCCCTCTAGCCTCGAGCTTAGCAAACTGACAAAAGACTGACACCAGAGCTGAGGGCTCTGTCAAAGTGAAGGTATCAAGTGCAGGCTCTGGACTGAGCATAAAAACTGCATACTTATGTACTAGTAGTTCTTTCCTTGGAAAAATCCTCCTGGTACTAGATAAAAAATATTTCAGACTTCAGATTTCTTTAGAATGGAAAGAAGCCCTTGGTAGTTAATATGAACCGCAATATCTACCATGGTTGAAAACAAAAGTACACCACCAACAAAATCTTTGTCAACAAGAAATTCCAACAGTGATGTACCTGACCCAGTTTGATTGACAGGTGATGACTGGGAATACAAACACAACATAAAAAACAGTGAGGATCCTGTGGACCTGTCCTCGAGACAGATAGGCATTACTTTACAAAGAACACAAATGTGATAAAATGCACAGCTTACTCAAGAGTTTTCCCACAGGTAGCGCACTCACTATTACTATGCTATGCTACTACTATGCTATGGGCACTAAAATGAGCGAAGACAAGTATTAACATGTAAATTTTCAACAGTAGTCTGAGCTCTTTTTCTATATATATTTTGTTATATACTGACATTAGGATTGTTTAAGCCACTTTGCTCTGAGTTAGGCACATTACCATGAGATAACGTTATCCATGATCCTAAGTAGTAAAAAAACATTTCAAGGAGGAAGATATCAAAATAAAAGCTTTACCTTCATCTACTGCTAGAATACCAAAACTCCATGTACATGTTCCCCGTGGAACAACTATGCTGTTCCACGGGGGATAATGGGCATGACCTTTGGAGATTCTATTCTCTGGCTTGAGTAGTGAAAGTAGGATGGTTTTTAAATGCACAGTATGTAGGTAACGAAGCCTGCGTCTGCAAGTGCGTCCAAGCAAGAAAGTAGCTTCCAGCTGAGCTGAGATGAAGACCGCAGACATTCTGAAAAATAAATGCCTTTTCACTTCCGCCAAGGAGGTTATGTTTTCACCCGTGTCTGTTTGTTTAGGGATTCAGGATTATGTAAAAACAATCAAACCGATTTACGCCAAACTTGGTGGAGGGACGGGGCATTGGTCGGGGAAGAAACCATTACATTTTGGGGCAGATCCGGATCATTTACTATAAATTGGAATTTTTTCCTCTGAAATCTGGTGTATTTTGTTTAACATCAGCCCTGGTGGAGGTCTGTGCTCTACTGAGCGCATTTTCTAGTTTAATATGGAGTGGTTGGCTGCACTGCACAGCACTGTTCTTATACTCTGTGCACTGCTGACAGCTGCTGTAATATATCTCCAAAAGGATGAAAGCTGATAGTAAAAATTTGTTTTACTGTTTGGTTTTCTTGATATTGTAAAACTTTAGAAAATACAACAGAAAATATAAAGTGTTATATATCCTCTTGCACTTTCCTTTCATCATTCATACTTGTTAGACATATTTTTTGCAGACACATAAGAACTGTTGAGAAAAACAGTTTTAAGTGCATGCAAAGGTATGTGCTTCTGTATTTAAAATTGTACAAGCACACTTAACTTTATGTAATTTCAACTATGAATGTTAACTTTACAATTCTTTGTGCAAATGTTTTTCTGATTGCAATAAGTGTGTGTGTGTACGTGTGCATGCTTGTCGGTCCAAGTAAGTGTGTAAGGTAATCTCCCTCCAGCCCTGCAGCATTAAAAGCTTCACATACACGCTGGGTTTTTTTTTTTTTCATTTGGAGTCTGAGGAAGAAAATCCCATTGGGAAGAAAAGACAGCATGTCCAGTTTGTGCTTGTCAGGGCAAACATCTTGTCCAGGTAACACTTCATCCCGTGTTTAGACAGCTCATCCATTAAATATGACATGTGTTGGAGCCTAAGGATGCTCTCAATGCATCAGTGAGTTATGAAAGGAAAGGGATAGCACTGTTGTGATCAAAGGAAGGGTAAAAAAAAATGGTTTATGAGTTGAAAGACTCTCTGGCATACATCTCCAATTCTTCATACTTCTACAGATTCTTTTGCGAGTTTTGATGCTTCAGGGTTCAGTGATGGTCTAAGATGATACACATTTCAGTTAATTTCTTTGGAGGATCAAGAAGAATACTTTTTTGCCCATTCCACAACAATGCAGACCATGTGGACTCAACATAGTTAGGACAGTGGAGACCTATGCTTTCAAATTCAATCCTAAATTTAAAATAGTATTTAATACATTGCATAGTGGATGAAAGATATATATTTCATCATATTATATATTATCTTTGCAATATTTTGTGCTAGTTTATTGATTTAACATATTTTTTTACAGACACAGATTCAATCCTATTACTTTGAGATTGTTTCTACTCTGTGAAGAAAATATCCCCACAGTCTGTTTGTGGTGAAATGCTCTGTCAGTTTCATTGTTTTGCTGCCTTGTTGCATTTACCTCAAACAAAGTGAAAAGGAGAGAAATGGACTGTCGTGGGAAGCATGAACGCGTTAAGACCCAATAAAACTTGACAGAACCGCCTTAAAATGGCTACTTTAGGGAAAGAATTCTATTCTCTGCAGGGGAGAGATACCTGTCAGGTTTTTCAATTATTTCACAGCAGTCCGGTTTGCTGGAAAGGAAAGGAGACGAAAAAAAGAGGGAAGGGAAGGAAGGGAAGCGAAGGTGTGCATGAATAATTAACCACCCTGAACTTTACGTGTGTGACAACAACGGAGGCTGAATTACTGGTACCGAGATGCACAAATGGCAAATGCGTTGAATAACCCTTTTAGGTGAACCAACTTTTGCTGTGATCAGATTAAATCCCCGCAAACAGTGGCTTCACCACTGAGTAATGACCTATTGACTGTCAGGAAATCAGGAAGTGTAAGCTGATGGAGAGAGATACAGCTCGGTGGCATTGAAGCGACATCGCATTAATGTTGAATGAGACTAAATTCATTACACTCAAGCACTCCTGGGAGACATCTTCCGCTACCTTCCTAATAAAGGGAGCGTTTCTTTTCAGCTCAGGATAAGTACAGATGTGCTCCTCGGGCGGGCCTCCTTTTAACAGTCCTCTCTTTTTTTCCTGTCTCTCTCTTCTTCTCTCTATAAGAAGGCTTTAGCGTCTCTATCAGTGGAGCTGTGCCAGAAGACCCTTTGCGGTGAGGGGACAGGTTGCCATAGTAACAGCCAGTGATGCACTCAGCACAAAGCAGCCTGCCTCATCAGTTTGGGAGTCTAAAGTTTCCGTCATGCACACAGGTGGTTTACATATGTGCTTCTTTATATATATATGCAGCTTCTGTATGAATGCACTGCCCCCATATCAAACTCCTCGCGGTACTTCTTAAAAATTATTGTTTAGTTTTCATTTGCAGTGATTGCGCAGTTCCATCACCTCCCCACATCACTCAATGCTTTGGGATGAGAATCTAATTTTGAAAATCTAATTCTCTCACTATGCCCGCGCGCAGCACTGTGGCTATAGGTGTGCTGTGTAGGTGTGGAGAACAGCAATAGATCGATACAGCAATGATTAACAGTTGCAGAGAAGTTGCCTTCCTCGTGCGCCGATATAATTATTATTAGAGAGAGTCCAGAGTCCAGAAGTAATGTACTAACAGAATGTCACTGTAAGAGAATAAATTAAGAAAAAAACAAAATGTGGCCAGTAGTTACACCTGGTAAAGTATGTGAGGGGAGAAAACAACAAGGCTTCTATTGATCTCAGGTTAGTGGTCCTCAGGGGACCAATGCAGTCAATTATTGATCTCGTTGCAATCATACAGCGCCCAGCGTGAAATAAAGAAAACATCTGCCCACAAGGGAACACCCGTCCTTACCAGCGCAACATAAAGTTAAATGAAATGAAAAAAGGTGAAGGAGCTGAAGAATGGAGACTCTCTCAAAGCATCTTCAGAAGGAAACAACTTTTCTCTTGTCCTGCTTTTTCAGCCGCACCTTTCTTATCAGGGCAACGGCAGAATGGACCAAAAAGAGCTATTCGTTTATTTTCTCTATGCCTTTAGCTACAGTCCTCTGCATGAAGATGGAGGGTTTTGAGTGTGTGAGTATGCCTTTGCGTGTGTGTAGGCTGCTACAGTATTTTCTCATTCCTTCACATAAAGGGGGCAATCAATTTCCCTCTCCTCCTCCTTCCTGAATGCAACACACAGGCTTGTACAGCTGAGCGCCCAGGTCCTGACCTGGCTAACACGCAGGAGAGACTTATTTACCAACCCGCAGCTTCTCCTCACTGTGCACAGTCCAGACCGGCACGAATTTCCAGAGAATAATAGACAAAGTTGGAGAGAGAGAGAGAGTCAAAATGGAAAGAGGGAGGAAAGGGAAAAAGGGCAGGAAGAGCTTTTATTGGAGGAAAAACTGTATGAGAGAAAGATGAAGAGGTTAGGGAAGGCTGAAGAGAAAAATAAGAGGTAGAGGGAAATACCTACAATTCAAATCCCTCAGTTTATACACATGTGCCTCATTCAATCCAGTAAGTAAAAGAAACGCTCACCAGCTTCAAATACTCTCAAGGCTGTGGCATAATTGATGCCAAAACAATTTCCTCTAGTTTGTTATGAAAACAAGGAAAAACAAAATCTTCAAATGTGCACTCACAGTGTATGTCTACACGTGGCTTGAAAAACAGCACAGTTAGTTTTGTTTATTTCCCTTATTTTCATCTCTGTATCAAAAACAATAGGTTAATTTTAAAATATATGGCAGTTCAGCTTGTTAGTGGAGATCTGCATGTCTAAAACTAATCAAACAGCCTGTAGATCCAGATATTTTCCCTAATGACTTTGTTGCTCAGTCACCTCAGCTACTACTGTTGCTGCTCCTCTGAGATTTTGTCATTGCTATTTCTAATCTCTCTTCACTATGGTTACTTTTTTAACTTTAATGAAGTCCCACTGGCATTAGGCGTAAATAAACCATACAAAATCTATAGTGAACACACACAAATATGTTCTCCAAAGTTTCATTTTTTAGTTTGAGTAGGTTCAAGTTTCATTTTGTATGCCAACGGTTTTACACCTCCACACAAGAATTGAGGTGAAATAGTGAAGTAGTTAAAGTTTTTACAATGTGGTTAGAGACTGTGTTCCCATGGAAATTGAAGGCATCATTCATGTTTTAATGCTCAGGTGACGAAGCCCTCTAGTGGCTCTAGTAATAATGACGCGGGCAAAGAAGGATATTAGGTGATGTAAAGCCTAAAAGTCCGTATAGACAGGACGTCGGGGTGGATAGATGGGTCAACAGAACATCAGACCGTAACACGGGAGAAACCGATTTGCTTTTAAACAGTGTTTTGTAACTGTTTTGGAAGCAAAGAGAAAAAAAAAATTGTCTTCCTGATAGCGGTGTCATATTAGAAAACGCCTCCTTTAGGGAATCTGTCCTCTTATTTTTGTGCGCATGTCAGTGGTTTTATTGAAAAAAAGAATGTCTGTTTGAAGCGGATTGACTTTTAGTTTTAAATTTATCAGGTTAAATACGTAAGACGAAAAATGTCTTGAGATCAACTAGCTTTCCTTAGGGACAAACAGTATTCATCCCTCAACTATTTGCTTTTCATCCATCCCCTTTGGACAAAATGGCACCACCTTTACTTCGTTTTTTTTTTTTTAAATCATTTTTTTGGCATTAAAACCACAGAGCAAATGCATTTTTTACACCTACTTGAGTAAGTTTTTTCAAACCCTGGAGCAGTTTTCCCTTTTGTTCACTTTGTTTGGCCATTTGAGAACACAATGATTGCCAAAGCAATTAGACTGAGACCTTGTTGAGAGAGATTTCAAAATACATTTCAAAACCAATCCAGAGTTGTGTATGGTGCGTGACAGCCTGCGTTCCAACCCTAATACAGTGGGTGTTCATCATGGGTTATGCATGCTGTGGTTTGTTGGTTATCTGTTAACCATTGTTCATTTAGCCAGGAAGATGGTGTCCTACTGGTGACAGTATGGGATCAATAAAGGCCTCAATAAGGTTTATGAATAGTTATGATTCACTTTAATTCTGCAGTTCAATAAACCAACACATAACAGCTTATTTGCTAAGCAAACCACAGCAAATACAATGTGGGTATTGAGATATCTTTCCGTTCATCACCATCTATGAACCCAAATGACCAGATCTCAGCTGCTCAGATCTTAAAAAAAAAAAAAAAAAAAAATCAGTCTTTACAATCTTTTCTCTTTTATTCATACCATCTTTTAGGTCTCGGAACATAGCAGGTGCTGCGTCTTCATAAATCAGGCCTGTTATATGACAGCTCTTGACAGTTTAGAACATCTGCCTAATCATGCTTGTTATGGGAGAAAAATACATGAAGGGTATATAAGGAAAAAACACTCGGTTATTTGTCTTGATCAGGCAGGGAAAAGAATAGGGAAAGAAAACAGGGACGAGAGTGGGGAGAAAGATGTCATGAGAATGTAATAGTAAAGGAGATCAGCACAGGTAAATGAACTCCTCATCTTGACAGAGTAAGAGCCATACCTGCTAAAAAGAGCTAAACATGGAATAGAACCCATTACCTGTCAGCATTAGCGGGTTGCTCTAACACACGTGCCATCTGGCAATTACATTGTGCGATATCTCGATACCACAACGGGCTGACGTCAGAGAAAAGTGTGACGTGTCCACCATTGAAATCCCAAATTAAAAGGGTTGTCCTTGACAAAATTTATAACAATGTGTGTCTTAGATATGTTTTGATATGACTTGTACAATACACGTTTGTTATGACTCATCCTCAGTAAACTTAATAAAAATCCAGTAATGTATTTTCAAGACACTTTGGGCTCTATTTTCCTGCATGCGCAAAACCGGCATAGGCACAAATGCAGTCTTTATGCAATTGTCCTTGGGCACAGGTCTATTTATTTGCGTCTGTGTCTGTCTGAAAATTTTCTTGCCCTGAATAAACGCACTTACACTGAGGTGGGAGGAAAAGCGCAGCTGATTTATGTTTATGCTGATTAGGCAGCGCAGTGCAATTTTGGTGCTCATTTTCAGAAGGAATTGCATTTGCGTTAAAACCTGCTCAAACCACTTCTTATTGCAAATGCAGAGGCAGGGCAATTTTCCTAACGACACTCTAGGCATGGGCACATGGCAACAGGTAGCCAAATACATTTCTATTGCTAAACCAACTTGAAATAAATCCTCAAATACACAATTCACATACCTGAATTTCATATGTATTATGATATAGAAAGTTAAATTTTTGTATATAAAATAAATAAAATAGCCAATAATATGAGGTTATTGATATGATATGATATGATATGACATGATATATTATATTGATACTGATATGCTCAAACAAGGTTTGCGCGTGTCATGAAATTAAAAAAACGTAAATTAGGCTATATTATTCCTGCTGATAGCCAAGAGGGTGTTTCTTCGGTGAGCAACTGCTGGTAAGTCACATTCGCAGACTATTAAGTCAGTATTTTTATGCAATACTTATATATTTTAATTTATTTTTTATTTATATATATATAATATTTTTCTCATCACAATTTTGGAATGGAGTACATAATTGGAAAGAGACGACAACGGTACAGGAGGAGAATGTTTTGTCGACCACATATCTTAAATCAAGATGTCAGAGGAAGAGTTCAGGTAGAAGGTGGACCTCTCCAGAGACATACTGGGTTAGCTTGTTGAGACCAATATAGAATGTAATCCACCAAGTAAACATTAATCGTACTGGCCACAAGCATTGTGTTGACTAAGACTGGGTTGGTTCTAACCTTTCTTACCCACATAGTTTAGGTCCCTAAGTCCTCCCACTCTTTTCGAAACTGACCGCAGCTCTGGCCTTTTTCACTACCCATACATTCCAATACGACTTGGGCGCCGCAACTGTGTGTTCCAGCGACCCAGCCTTTCATTTTATGTGAACTCCATTAAAATCCAAGTGGTGTGTGATGCAAACTACCTGGTGACACGTGTATGCCAGCTATCCAGGTTCTGCACATGATTAATTTATTCTGGCCAATTCTATCATTCCTACTGTCCTCGAAGCTAATGCCTCTTTGGATGGGTGGCTGTTTGGTGACGACAGCTATCAATTAAAAGGCATGGTTTTTGATGCCATACATTGTTTCCATGAGCAGAAGGCAGTGTGTTTTCAACAGAATCAGCCGGGCGGGGTCAATTATAGAGTGAACATTTAGTAAATCCGTTTCTGCTGCTGTAAACTTTAGCTGAAGGAACCTTTCTTGTTCAACCACGGCAACAATTACAGTTAGTTTTCCTGCAGTGCTTTTAAAGAGGATAAGAGAAAAGTGATAGAGCCCCTTGTCATTGACTAAAGTGTGTAAACGTTTACCTGACAGTGGTGGAAGAAGTTTGGGTGTCACCAGAAACATTAACAATAATTCAATGGAAACTATGAACACAAGAACTATGAACCAATTTCCATGTCAAAGAGGCCAATGGGATGGACAGAAAAATTGACTGACAAAACTGGCACTGCTGATTGGAGCAAAAAGGTTTATCATTCATTCATCAAGATGACTGTAACCTCAGAAGTGCTCATGGCGAGTGGCTCCTTATTCTGAACTGAAATAATCATGCCTTCCTCAGTCAGTGCAGAGACAAAGAGAACAGAACCTCTAACCCTGGCTAAGATGCTCCCCTTAGCAGCAACCCTACACCTACTAGTGTTAAGTACTTTGCTCAAAGTGCTTCCAGGAAATGCAAACCCTAAACTCAATCAGCTGTAGTGCCTTGACCTTCTAAATGAGTCACATGATGAATGCAACCAAGCTGTTTGTTGGTATGAACTAATTTCTTTTAGCATCAAAGTGTTCCTGATTTTCCAGTTCTCTCTCCAAGCTTCCCTCCGTCCAATCTTATCAATAATGGAGGCATTGGTGACAGAGCCCTATTCTGTCGCCACACATCTCCTCCACAAACTCAGCAGTAGGCAGCCAGAGATGCTCCTTGAAAACAGATTACTGCTGGTCTGCAATATACATGAAGAAAACTAGCATGGCTGCCTGCATGCTCTTGAATTCAATTATTCAGCTAAGCCACTATCATGAGAAGAGGAGCCCTCTTTTGTTCACATCTCCGAGCTCGTTCTCTGAGCTCACCATCACCTCCGAACGACCTGTGATGGACTTTTTATATAAAGACTTGGTTTTCAAGTCTTTATACACACAAACCCAAACCCACACACACACACACACACACACACACACACACACACAGTGGTATTTTTATGCTTGCTAATTGCAAGTAAGCATTTTGTGGGTGTGTGAGGGATGATTCGCTTTCTCACAAAGAACAACATCCGCACAGACATGCAGAGAATGGATGCAAAGGCACGCACATGCTGACGCATATAATCATGCACGCAAACACACACAGAGATCACACCACAGTAGCAAAAGCTAACGTCATCTCATGTCCTCCACGCCATTCTTCTACTCTCTTGTTCACACTCTGCACTCTCTTTCACTCCATCTCTCATCACCATCATCAAATGTTTCGTCAGCATCACATTTCCTCTCACTTAATTCATTAAATTGCACAGTGTGCGTGAGGAGGAGGAGCAGCAGAGGGTGAAACTCTCCCCTCTGTCACTCTTACCACAGCATGGGGTTTCAGACACATTTTCTCTGCTTCATTTGCATTAAACACTTCCCCAGTTTTTAGAGAAAACAGAAAAAAAACTGGGTAGCAATACCAACATTGCACAGAGCCAGTCGGTGTCACCTCATAGCCAAAGCCAACTAGGAGAGAGACAGCGGCTTATCCCAGAGGTCATCAGCCAAAATTAGGTTAGGAATAGCAACTTTTTAAAGATTTAGAGGATCAGATTGCCTGAAAGTTGTTTTCACCCAGTATGTGACTGCTATGAGAAGTCAAATCCAGTTCTTTGTTTTCTCCCTTAATAAAATGCCAAAAGAAAACCTCATACAGTAGAAGAGTGCTATGGCCAGCTTCATGCTGTATAATTATATGAGGCAGCCTCAGACAAACTGTGGGACGTTCCCTAAAGCAAAAATAAGATCATCATAAAGGGTCTGACTGAGTAGTAGAGGTGTGATTTATTTATTTTCCTTGTTTATAAAAAGGAGAACTATCCATACCTTTTCCTCACGCATTCAGTCAGCTCTATCTGGCCATTAACCTTCATAACTTCATCCATAGCTCTTGACTCCCAGCAACCCTTTTATTGTAAGTGGCTATAAACAAAGCTGATCAAGTAAAACTGATGTATGTACATCTAAGTTATCTACATGTACTAAGTCTGCTCTCCATTGTTAAATCAACGTCTGTATTTTAACCTAACCTTTTCATACTTGACAATTCTGCAGCTTAAGGTTTAATTGCAGCGCAGACGGTGTGCCCATTATATGATGAGGCAGAAAGTAAGGGTGTGATATTTGATTTTAATGTCACAGACAAAAGTTTTCTTCCTGTCAAAGACCATTTATAACACTGGCCTTTTTGCCTAATTTAGAGTTTTGTGGAATTGTCTAGTATCAATGTCCCATGTGGGCTTAAAAGATGTATGTACTGCTGACATCCTGTTCCTATTAACCTGCATTTGTTTGTATTATGTCTTCTGTTTAGCAACAGTACCTTACTGGGCTGTTTGCTGTTACCCAGCATGCATCTCTCTGGCAGACTGACAGTAGAAAGACACTGTGTTATATTTTCTGAGGTATCTAGGTCTCTCTGCAACCCAAAGGCTTGCTGAACATATTTCATGCAAACATGATGGATTAAAAGGTGAGTAATATACTTAAAAAAGTTACATAATTTGATCTGTTTTCTATAACTTTGTGTCCTCCAAACAGTGAGTGCACCATAAAGCTATAACTCTTATTCCTAATTCATGTGTTCTGGGGAAGGATTGTACTTGGTAAATACTGCTTACATCCCTGATTATTTCCCTGAATTTCCTCATCGGTAATAAGTGGTAATAAGTAAGAAGTTATGTTTCATTTCAAATTAACAGCTTCATAAAATGCAGTGAATACACAAACACAACTGCAGGATTTTTCTGTCATACTAGGCACTGCAATATTCTTTTTGCTGCAAAATATGAGCCCAAATTATGGCGTGCTAGTTGAAGGGCTTGGCATTTAAGGGTTTGAACATGTGACCACTTAAAGTCAGTTCTTTGAACCATCAAATCATTCCGCTAGTTATTCCCATAAGATGATAATACAATGTTATGGGTTGCTCTTGCTGTAGGATGCTCAGGCCACCGGCAATTTCCTTTAAAGTAAAGAGCTAGAGAGGAAATTTGGCCTCCATGCTGGTTACAACTATGGAGAGGAGAGGGTGCTCTGTTTTTTTCCAGGATTTCTGGAGGGAGCCCAAGTTGGTGGCAGATGGCAGCAGGATGAGACTCAGAGACAACCTGGGGAGAGCTTGGAAGGCGAGCCAGGAAGCGGCAGCTCTCAAGTGCTGAGCTGGTCTGCACTGAATAAAAGGGAGATGGCCTCCTCCATATGCTCCTGATCGCTATGCCTAATCACAACAAGGTGCCCGAAGACTCATTGCCATTGTCACTGAAGGGAATTCAGGATAGTTGAAGAAATTACCAATTTTGCCGACAAAAGCGTGTTGAATTGTGTTTAAAGTAGGAAATGGAGCCAACTAGCTTTCTGCCAGTTGGAATTAGTGCCACCATATGGGAAAAGTGAAAATAGGACAGGGGTTTCTTCTTGATGTCTACATTAAGAAGTGAATTTGAGTTCCAGGAGGTAAAGGGCATTACCTTCCCCTAAAGTTTATAGATTAATATTGATGTGCCTGGCAAAAAAGCTCATCGCGGAAATATCGAGTGTAGGGCTTCTCCCCATCATGAGGAGTTGATGAAAGCAGCTCCTCAAGGGAGATGCCTGGGCCGGCTGAGCCATGGGTGCCCTGGTTTTGCACTCATCCATAATAAACCCCATGAGCCTCCTGGCCATTCTTGGTGTGTAACCCCTTCTAGTTGCTCTCCTGGCCAGACAAAGCACTACGTTACTCCCCTTTCCTCCTTCCTTTACACCAGCTCCTCCTGCTCCCATCTCTGCATCTCTCCCCACTCTCTGATCAATAGCCATGACCTGTCGATCAATACAGCCACAAATCACTTCATTTTCTTTCTCTCCTACATCCCTTTTTCGTTGGCATTTCTCCAAGCCAACCATTAGTAAAATAAAAAGGGGGACCTCCTCTTTCTCTGCCTCCTCCTTGGTTAACTTTTTACTTGTGCACATTCCAAAGAGAGAGTAAAGAATCAAATATGGCGTGATAGCAGGCCATCTGTAATTCAGAACAGCCTAGTTTATTTCAAACTATATCACCATTGCTGTCTTACATGCACACACACATACGCACACACTCACAAACACACCCTCACACACTCTGCTAGACACTTTTATCACAGCCTATGTCTGTTAATAGCCCTGAAAGGTGAATGTAGCATATGATTGTGTTATTTTCAGAAAATCAAAGTGCGGTGTCGGATGCCTATCCATCAACCTGAACTTTTTCTCTGCGGTGCCTCGGAGGCCATAAGCCCAAAGAATGTACACACACGTACACACACGTACGTACACACACACACACACACACACACACACACACACACACACACACACACACACACACACACACACACACACACACACAATGTAAGGGATAGAAAGGAAAAAAGTGCCTGACGTAGGTTCAAACTTATAGGTGGCGTCCATGCACTGCTGGTTTTAGCATTAGTATTATAGCACCACAGGCAACCGCCAGCCGCTGCTGTGGAATTAATTACCGATGTTGTGAAAGTAGCACAAAAAGTGCCATGCTTTTGCGCTTTTCATTACTGTACCGGGAGTCTTTCTGTGTGGCTTTGTAATATTTTCTCAGGGAGAGGGAGGGACGGAGGGGAAAGGAAAAAGGAGGAGGTAGGGGTGTGTGGAGGACAAGTAATATGGAGCTGACTGGGAGACTGTTTAGCTCCTCACTGTTCATTTGTCTTCATTTCGTCTCTTTGGAACGCTTAGCCCATCCTGACCCCCACCACTGTGTCTCCACTATACGACAGCTGTGGACATGAGCACACAACATGCATGCGCGCGCACACACACATACACACACATACATACACACGCAGACCTTTACATAATGCAAATTTGCACTTACTCTATGTATTAACACTCACAATCAGAGCCAGGCAGTATCATCATACTGTGTAACCAGTATATGCCTGTTTATATATGCCAGTAAAATTACATCTGAAGCAACACACACAAACCCGGCCGGAAGTTTGAAAATGTTTGGCAGGCTGGCAACCAGGCTTTTGGTTCCCAAATCTGACAGAGTGGTCACCATATTTTATTTGTTTATAATGGAATGATAATGGTTCTGTGTAATTATGCCCCATATTTTAGCCATGAGAAAGTGATATCAAGAATGGTTCACACCATAACAAATTTCTGTGTGACTCTCTCTCTGTCTGTCACACATTGCTGCACAGGAAATACATTTCGCTAAAGAGAGGTGGCAGTTTTAAAAGAGATGACATAATGTTAGCATACTACATTTTATTACACATTTGCAGGGTATAATATTTAGGTACAAGATCTGCTCTATCATTTTTTGCTCATGTCAGATAAGAGCAATTCTCTAATGTAGAGATGAGTTGGGGTTTCAAAGAGTTCTTCGTTATTCAGAATCCTACAGAAGTGCTCACCCCCTCAGAGTTTATAGCTTCCCTCTGCTGTTTATCAACCCGACTCCTCATTAAACCAGGAAGAAGATTCTACACCAAAGGTCGGGCAGGAAAAAAGGATACATTTTTCTGTGACACAAAAAATTGATTGTTAATAATGCCAACCAGGCCAAATAAAATGGAGCATTGAAATTTGGTTGCCCAGGGCAACTGGGCAACTCTTACTGTTAAACCCTGTGCAAATTCATATCATTCCTTCCCTGTAGTCCCCTGTCTTTGAATGTGGCTTGGAATGCCTGTGGATGCGCTTATCCAGTCCCACACATTCCACTCCCAACGTGCTGCATATTTCTCCGTAATAAGACATGTGTTTAAACACCCTATTCCCACCTGCACAAATATAAATATGCTTTCACTAACTCCAGACAACTGGTAGGGTTGGACGTTACACATGCTTTACATAGAGGCTGATTCAAGAAGACGTATTTGTTTGGAGATGGAGGGGTGTTTTGGGTACCTATGACATATATGGCCATTATAAATAAGCTCTTACTATTAAAGTGGGGGTGGGGAGGTGTGTGCAGGAGACAGAGGGTGAAAAATTAGGATGGTGACAAGGAATGATGTAGGAAAAAAAAAATGAGGGGGAATTTCCAATCAGTGGTAAGGCAGATGGCTTCCATCACACAATCTCCTGTCTCTCTATTTTGACCCTCACTTCATGGTCCAATCTTTACAAAGGTCTACACATGCGCCTCCAAACATACACGCATCAGAAAAAAACTCAAATGCATTACCTAAAACTTCACTATGTAAATTCACATATCCATTCATGTACTGTATGGGCCTACAAAGAGAGAAAAGAATGTGTACTGCTCCTTAATGAAGCTCATCTCTTAGGTCTTGTAACACAGGTCAGTGGAGAAGACTTTTCCTAATGATACCATTAAAGCCATATTAGCGACATAGGACATTTATGTGTGTATGTCATGTGTGTGGGGGCTGACTGGTTCACTGCTGCACGTAGTAATGCAATGAGATCCAGTGTCAGCCTGGTCAGGTCTGTGTCGCTTTATATTGATTGATGTCTTTTGCTTTTGTTTGTCCATCCACTGGGACATCAGAGGCCAGGCTGAGCCACTGGACAGCAACCCTGCAGTTGGTAGGGATACGGCGTCAGGTTCAAGGACATTTTATCAGAGCACATGTTTGCTGAGTCGTTAGGACTCCAGGTGGTTGCATAAGTAAGCTTCGGTAAGCTTTATAAAGCATCAGTAGATGTATTTGTACAAACACATTAATGTGATAAAATTGGATCTATTATAATCTGGGAGATAAATCTAAAATGTCTGAGCGCTGACATGCACAGTCATGACGTTAAATGCGCGCTCTACAAGGTTAACTCTGAATCACAGCCTCAGTAATGTGATAACTACGTGATAGTTTATTGCTCCCTGTTGGGGACCGCTCGTTGCGCAAGCCACAGCCTGGAGATGATAGGGATTCAGTGGCTTTGTTGAAAGACTCTCCATCAGAGCAGATGCTGAAAGGCTCTGAACTGTGAACATGTGTCACATAGTTGAAGGGAGGAGAGTACTTCCAATATATCACACACCACTGGACATGTGAAACTAAAAAAGTTTCACTGCACTGCAACTACGCTTGTTGTGGTTGCGGTATCGCCAGTGGCATACACTCCATAAACTACAACTCTAAAGTACATAGTTAGCCTCACCCCCACATGCAACGCTATTCATGATTAATGACAAAGGTTTAAATACACTGAAAAACCAATCAATATAAGTCAGAGATATTGAATTGTATGTCATTTGTATAGCTGTAACCATTCGACAAACAATTGATTAGTTGATTGACCAAGAATTAACCAGCAACTACTCTGATAATTAGTTCCGCAAGTTATTTTTCAAACAAAAGTGACAAAATTCACGGGTTCCAAATTCTCAACTGTGAATATTATCTAGTTTTCCTGGTTTCTTGTGATAGTAAACTGAATATCTTTGGGTTTCGAACTATTGGTCATTTGAAGACATCACCAGAGTTATTTTTCTTTACACTTGTCTGACATTTTATAGAACCAAAGAATTATTCTGTTTAAGAAATTAAGAACAGTGGAAAATTTTAGTAAGTGCTGAAACGATAGATTGATTAGCCATTGGACAGAGTATATATATATATATCATTAAATTGGAATTCATCAAGCAGACATGCTGAACATTCAGTGGTTCCATCTTCTCTGATGTAAAGATTTCTTGCTTTCCTATTTTATATCACTGTAATACTGTATCAAGTATTTTTGGACCGTGGTTCAATTTTGTGAATCTTATAATTTATTTTTTAATAAATCTCAGAAAATCAACTACATTGTTAGTTGATTGGATTGTCGATTTTCTGTATGCAAAATATGTGTTTCAAAACAGCAAAATTTAATTGTACAGCCTGGTCTCTCTGTCCCATAGCAATTGTTCAGTGCCGCCTGAGAAGAGCCTTAAAAATCACTAACAGCAATAATTGGTGGTGTTCTGGGGGAAAACAAAACCCGTGAGACAATTTACCTATTGTTGCAAGATTAACTACAACAAATGTTGACATGACGTTTTCGGTCTTGTTGGATATCATAAATTACATTGAGAGTGAGATAGGAGCAAAAATATATACAAACATCTGTGCATGATAATGTGCTTATGCAAAGTTCCATTGTCATCACAGGTCTGAGTATGATGCTCCTTTTTTAATCACATATACACCAACACACATACCGCTATCATTCTCTTTTTTGAAAATTGTTTTTTTTTTCCTGCCCTCCCACCTTTCCTTCATTCTCCCTCTCTTTTTCTGGCTCAGTATTGGTGTAAGGTAGTGGATTTGACTGTATTAGTTTGATGTGTGTGTGTGTGTGTGTGTGTGTGTGGGAAGCCTCCTCATCATGCAGAGAACAGATGGCAATTGGCTCTCTGACTGACCAATAGCTGGTTGATTTGAGTGTTTGTGTGAAAGTGCGCGAGCGTGTCAGACACTTCTACAAAGGCTCATGACAGGTAAATACATGTGTGCACATGCGCATACATATACACAAACACAATCTGACTTGGCACTTAACATCCAACATAATTAATGGCTGCCACAGTGTTCCCCTTTCCCAGCCAATAGTTTCCTGTGACAGCGGAGGAGAGACAGAGAGAGAAAGATAGCAGATGAGTGTTAAACCACTGCGGTGCTGTGTTAATGGTGTGAACCCTGGAAATTAACACTGACATAGGGCAAGTGGGTGTGTGTTTAAGTATGTATTTGTGTGTTGCTTTAATTCAGTTTGTGATCCATGTGCTGTAAGAATGACCTTACTTCAGGCTGTATGGACTAAATGTATTGCAGTCACTGAACATAGTTACGGTTATGTTCTCACTCTGGGGGTCTAACACACAAGGCAGTGAAGTATTGTTAAATCCATTTAAATGACCACAGACACCAATTTACAAAACTTCATTCACGTGTACACGTATCCTTAAAACAGTTGCAGAGTGATTTGTCGTTCTGAATCAATTATTCAATCAATCATCTGAGGGCTATGTAGTTGAACTCATGCTCATGATACCCTCCAATATTGATATATACTATATCACAATAAATGAATGAATGTAAAATCACACATTGAATCAAAATAATGTTGAAAATAATAACCTGAAAACCCTTCATGTGTGTCAAATCCAAACTTTAAAAACTAATTTTAATAGTTTTTAATAACAGCTTACTCAAAATCAACCATTTGAGCATAAGATCACAATTATCACAATTTGATTTCACCTACTAAATTATTACCCAGCCCTACAAAAAACATAAAATGAATAAACAGCAATTTTGTTCATTAAGTGAAAATGCCAAAAATGTACCAATTTCAGCTTTTCATTTGTGAAGATTTCCTATTTTTCTTTGTTTAATGTTATTTTTAATTGAATACTATCAGAGTTTGTACTGTTGCTTGGACACACCAAGCAATCTGAAGAAGTAACCTAGGCTAAGGCTCTGGAAACATGCATTTCTGGTATTTTATAGACTGAATAATTAATTGTTCAATTAATTAAAAAAAAAAAGCAATGAAGAGTTTAATCAATGATGAAAATAATCATTAGTTTCAAACCACTGTGTCCTGTAACCATATCTTTTCTTAGAGCTGATGTGGTTACATTGTGGTTACGTTCTTTCTTAGATTGTTGTCAGTGAAATGACTGAAATGTAAATAAGAAAAGATTAATCACAAATTATCTTAATCTTGAAAATGGACCAGCATGAAAGACTAGCAGTACACAGTAAAGAAAAAAATAAATGAAAAAGAGGAGAGTTACAAGTTACAGTTATAATAAAGTTACATAAAGTTACCATAAAGTTACAAAACCATTTCAAGATCGTTCATTGGAAATGGATGAAAGAAAACCACGAAGCATGAATAGTTTGCAGCAGTATGATCCTAGAGAAGAAAAGAAGGGACAATAAAAGAAGAAGAAAACTTCAGCAATGTTCATACTAAATAAAAAACAAGACCATCTTAGGGGAAAAAAACACACACAAACCACTGAATTCCAGCTGTTGTGTTTAACAGTCGAACAACAGAGCATCTTCCGTTCACATCAGTGACAATCTGATCATTCATCTGTTGTGGAAGAAGGGTCATTTTACTCATCAGCAAGCCCTGTTTTCCACCATCTGGAAACACACAGTGGTCTTGTTCACAGATTCAACACAAAAAATAGGATTGATTTAGAAGTACAAACCAAACTTTAGGAGAGCCAACCCTACTGCTTTTGCTGTAAAGTTTAAATTGGGCTAAAAGTAGAGCTTGATGAAATTAAGTCAGCCACTGCAGGTGACTTTTATGGCTGCTGTATTCATCCACACAAAATGTACAAATCAGCAAACTGCTCGAATAGAACAGAAAAGTGGCTGAGTGGATCCAGATTCTGACAGAACAGAGGGAGTGAAGGCTAAACAAGTGCTGGATTGAGTTTGCAGTGGAGCTTAGGTGTCAGGTAAATTGAGGTCATTCCAACTGGCACAGTTACAATTTGTGGGAAAAGTGTGTAAGTCATTCAGGTACACTTACCCTCTGAAATTAGCTGTCAGCACCACCTATTAGTTTCAAGCATTAGTAGTTGTAAAGAGCTAAACCTACTTTTTTGGCACAGATAGAAACCATATTACCTGCATCAACCCCATTTATGTGATACGGGTATTAATTTCCCCCTGTGATCTCAAAATAAGAGCGCTATCATGGATGGTGGTTTCCCCTTAACTCTTTTATAAGCACTAGATTTCTTCAAAATAGTTTTAGATGGCGAGACTCTCATATAACACAAACATACACTCTTATTGAATGCAAGTGAAGTTGTGTAACACTCCACTGCTATGCCCTGTGGCAAGATGGAAAGTAGGAGGGCGATGTTTGCTTCCATGTCCAGTGGAGTCTTGGTTGCTGTGTGTTTTCACAGTCATATTATGGGGACTTGTCTTCCTTATGGAGACAAAAAACAAGTCGGCAGTGTTTGGTAGTACTGGATAAGGTTAGTCTAGTCTAGGCTAGTCTCCAGGAATTGAATGTAAGTCCATGTAATGTCCTCTGAAGTTGTGGAGACACGACTGAGCGTGCGTGTATGCGTGTGCGTGTGTGTGTGTGTTTGTGTATGTGTTTTAATGGTTTGTGCAACCAATGGAACACAGTGAAAACCTAATGCTGATACATCCTCTATAGAATACAGAAACAAGTTTGTTTTTTTGCGTGTGAGAGTGTGTGTGCGCGCATGAAACAACAAGCGAGTGCCTGCAGGTGTGTGCTACCTGCTCTTGTGGCAAGTTCAGCGATGTTTACATTTCATCAGTGTGTTTGTGTGAGGTCTGACCTCGTCAGAGATCAGATCAGCTACAAAGACACGAAACAATCAAAATGACCTCTCTCCAAAAACAGCTCTAATTTCACTCTGTTACCGTGCAATGCCTCTCCCTCTTTGTCAGTAAGTGTGTCAAAATAAAAATGCAAATGTATGAACACAAATGCAACAGTATGACACCAAACATGGTTCATTCACAGACAATGGTTTCTCTCCCTCTCAATTCTGTGCCTTTTCACTCTGGAGCTTATCTATAATGCCACATACCACTTTATTTGAAAAACACTTTAAATGTTTGGCGACAATCACATTGCCTCCAAACGAGATGTCTATTAAAACATATGGCGAGAATGTTTCATCTATTAAAGGTTTTTTGGCTGAGCAATTTAGAATCTCCCAATGTTAAACACATATGGAAAAGCAGATAAATGCTTTTCTTTGTCTCGGCAGTCTCGCACTCACTCTCCGCGCTCGTTCTGCAGCCATCTTCCCTTTCTACCTTTGGGAACAGAGTGGGAAGAGAGAACGTGGGGAAGGTATTCATTTCTGAATCATCATCGACTCAACTGCATGATACGTTTCCCCCTGGAGGGCACGCTAATGATCCTTAGCCCGAATGACATATGTCTGAGGCCGATTAGGATGCCGCATCCTGACAACGTATCAACGGGGATCATGTCAGGCTGAATTAGTTCAGCTCCAGTTAGGTGGGTTGGAGACAAGTTTGGAAAGTGAGACAGGTGGAATAACATCACAAGCACTGCTTCATGTCTGATCACATGCAAAATGAGGCCTGGAACCAGTGTGGGTTCTTCGTGCTTGTTGTTTCATTTCTGAGCTCATTTTTAGGCCGCGGGTGAACCTCACAGAGCAATATCCTGTCGCAAAACCTTAATTTTGATTTTGATAGGAGCCGTCCTTGGCTCAGGAAAACATTACAGCATGTGTTCATCCTGCCAGCCTTTTGTTTTCTTTTCATACGGACGGCTTTTCTGAAATGAGTTGGCTGCTAGTGTGTCACCCTGCCTTCAAGCTCTCCTCATAAGCTCCTTCTTCCAAGTTCACAAACTGTAAATATCACTTGCCACCTGTTTAAGTTCTTTTGGATATAACAACAAAATGGACCCTGTAACAAAAGCCTTTTTTTTGACTTAGTGACGGTTGTTTAGTTCAGAAAATGAGCAGGACAAAGCTATTGAAAGCTGCATTAGAAAAAGAGAAAAATGTGTATGAAGCAGGTAATGTTTTCTTCAGTATATTTCTACAGTTGTTTCCATGTCCAATGATACTTATACTGTAAGTATGTACATAAAAAAAACCCCCACCAACACATCATTAAATACATCACTTTTAAACGTTGCAAACCCTTTTGTAACCATAAAAATCCTACCTCAGCAGTTTGCGTATCATAAGGAAATTCCTACTTTATGAGTCATATTAACTATTTTGTCGGCTTGTTCATTTCTGCTCAGCTCGTGATTATAATATCTCCAAAAGCCCTCGAAGGCAGAATAAGGTGACAGCAGTACGTGGGTTTCCTGCTGCTAAACTAGGCAAATGTGTGGAGAGTTTGTCACTGGTAAGGAAGCCAGAACGTTTGAGGCAAGCAGCCTTGAAATTTAGATTGCATCAGATTCTCTTTCCATTTAATGGAGTGCCAGATGGCATTAACATGAATCACTTATGTGAAATCTACGGCTATTCATATGGTAAGTGGTGCTAGGTATGTATTTTTTCCAGTGTGAATTTATGGATATCTGTGTAGTACAGATATGAAAAGTAACAACTGCTTTCGTTAGGAAAAATAACACAGAAACACAGTGAGCGAGAGAGACCCGAGGGCCTTGTTGCCCATTATGCATGCAGCATTTTCATTTTTATACACGACAGCAGGAGATACAAAGAAGTGTGAGTGTGTGTGTCTGTGTATGCGTGTTTGTCACCTCTGGTTGGAGCATCCATTATTGTGCAGGCTCCAATAGATACTTAGTTTTACTGAACAATTAACAAAAAATGATGAAATTTTTAAGTACATTACAGCAAGACCAAGTTGTGAGCATTTCATTCTTTTCACATCCACTGACAATTTCTATTGTAATATTATTCCTGTCATTTCATAAAAAGAATTTCCCCATGGAACAGTTCTTAAGCTGTAGCATATAAATAATAATTTCTAATAACCAGCACCACAACAGACTCACGTTAATGCTTCTAATACTTAAATATTCTCAGGGGTTTAAATAAAAAAATACGCATAGTGTGTCTGTGATAAAAAGAGTAATAACAAGATACAGTTTTCCAGTACATTAAATGTGCCTAGCAAAAGCCTATCATGGTTTATAAAGATTGATTCAGGATTTAATTCAGAGAGATTTCATTTGTTAACGCTGCATTAAGTTTTTTTTTTTTTTATTACTGTTTAGGGCAGAAAGAAGTTGTTAGCTAGTTAACTAGCTAGCTTGTTTGTTAGCAAATAGCTGCCTAGTAACATGTCTAGCAGACACAGAGACATTAATATCGCATCTTAATTCTTGCCATGTGTTGATTGTCGGGCTCCAGTGTATAACCTGAAATCTGCTAACTTCTCATGAGCTCGATCACTGCTTGAGATCTTCTGGCAGGGCCCTACCAATGCTTGCAAAATCTCGTCTTTGCTACCTTGGGCCCCTCAGCTGTGGAAGTCCCTCCCTGAAGAGGGTCCTGTTTTAAATCTCCTCTTAAAACTCACTTTTATCTCATGGCTTTTTCTTACCTAAGGGTGTTTTTGTAACTGTTGTAATTATTCATATTGTTTTAGATTTGATTACTTTTATTCCTTGTTTTTACTGTAAAAAACTTTGTAGATGTTTTCATATTACACTGCTATGTTTAGCCATTGTGCAAAACATCCCTTATTTCAGTTGCAGTATTCACATTTACACAGGCTTTACTTCTAAGGCCGATTAACTTCTCATTTATACTGTTGGTAGATAAAGCTAACTCACACCACAGTAATCTCTACTACGATCAATACAAACCTGCAGTGCCCTGCAAAGGCGAGAGCAATATGTAGGTTTACAATGCATAGTGAAAAACCAGCAACCTGGTATACCTGCAACACAGAGGTCGAGATCTACTGGCGTAATATTCACTTAATGCTTGTCACCGGGTTACTTTGTTAAAGTTACATCATTTATAAACTTCAATTCATACTTCCAGGCCCTTTTTCTGTTTCAGCTCACACAATCATTTAGATGTATATATATGATGTAGATGTTCATAGATGTGTATTTATTTCTGCACATTCTTTACAGCAGCTGTATACAGTATAGTGCAGTTCCATGTTCAAGGGCACCTCAACATAAGGTACTTAAAGGAAGGGAAAGTTTGTGTGGTACTTTACGCAACCACAGTTTTGCTTGTCCCAATTGATTGAATTCAGGTAGGAGTGTTTTCACTATTTGGCTTTATTATGTGACCCTACTGCCATGTCGGTTTGAGCACACTCTCTCTGGTGCCAATACTAAAGCATTAACAGCAGAGACGGTGAATGCACCTGCCTGAGCTACCCAGAGGCCACAGGTTGGACAAGTCCAATGATGGTTGAGGTTGGTGTGTGTGAGTGTGTGTGTGGGCGTGTGTGTGTATGTGTGTGCTGGAGATGGAGAAAGGGGCTACTGGAAAGGTCATCATGAATAGTACATGAGGGTGGGTGGGGTCAGGTTTTTCAATGTCCATCACTCTCCCGCAGATGATCTCCAGCTGGTTGGGTGGGGGTTTGTGACTGGCCAGACATTGGTGTGTGTGTGTGTGTGTGTGTGTGTGTGTGTGTGTGTGTGTGTGTGTGTGTGTGTGTGTGTGTGTGTGTGTGTGTGTGTGTGTGTGTGTGTGCGTGTGTGTGTGTGTGTGTATTTGGTAGCAGGAAATCTTCCATATTCATGCTTCAACCTTACACATAAGTATTCAGCTCCACATGAGCCCATTTACATCCTGGAAATTGGGCTGGAAATAATGGGAGGTGACATAGTGGTGGGAGCCTGATCTTTGACCCATGCTTTGTGTGTGCGGGTGTGTGTGTGTGTGTGTGTGTGTGTGTGTGTGTGTGTGTGTGTGTGTGTGTGTGTGTGCATGCATGGAGTGAGCTTTCAAATAAAAAACACAGTATAACACAGATGGCTTCAACAAAAAAGTCATTATCATAGCTGACCTGCCGATTACATTTCAATCTACCTTCATCAGTCAGTATGTACAGATAACGTCTCCCTGAATAGAAGGACAGACACATCTCACACAGCGTTGTCACTCTGATAAATTTGTTAATATCCATCAGCGCTGCACTGAATAGTGTTTAATAACTTTTAGGTTGGTCAGGTACACATCTTCAGCCATCTGCTCCTTTACTAAAATGAGACCAATGAGTAGCAAAGGCAGGGCTCAGGTCTATGTCTCCAATGGAAAAAATACACAGGAAATTACACCACAGAATGAAATATAACTGAATCACAGAGAGGTTTTCCTTTGTTATTCCAAAGACTTTCATCCACATGCAGGACATGAGCGGTTGCCAATTAACCAAATTCATTTTATTTTATTGTTTTATGCTATCTGTAATCACAACAGAACAACAGCTGCCAAAATTGGACTATTTTCAAAGGAACTTGCTCATAAAAATAAACATAAATCTGAAGTAAATGACAAAGAAATGAAATTTTCATGTTTAAAGATTTTGGCATAGTTTTGGCAGACAACGGTGTATGAACGTAAGCGTGGATAGGATTTTGGTCTAATGTTAACTGATTCCTTGAGAGGGTCTGTAAAATTAAGAAAGATATCAATAAGAACATTTAAGTAACACTACTGTCACATCCACATGATGAATGGCCACAAAAAGATGGTATTTCACCTTCGTGTAGCAGTATGTAATTTGTGGCCTTAAAGGGGCACTCAACATGTCACATCAATTTATTGGCTGTGGGGAGTACTACAATACTCAGCAAATACTTTTTTTTTTTTTGCATTTTGCCCTAATTGGACAGTAGACAAACAGAAAACCTTCATTATTAGGGCATGGAGTTTGAAAATCAGGCAGCGTCTAATTAAAGACCCTGCCTGAGTTGCATTATAGGAAAAGAAGAACCCATTTCATTGCGGAGTTTGATCCATAATGACTAAAAGTCAAGAAATCACAGCCTCTGGAAAGATTGTATATATTAAATCAGTGGAGTACTCTTAATGCCCCATTCATACATAGGATCACTAACACTGTGGATGCAATCCTATTCATTGTAAAATTGAATCTTGAAATACATGCTGATGCCAAAAGGCACCCAGTGCTGCAATGTTAAGTTTAGAACATTTAATTTTGTACAAATATACTCTAATGTGACAACTAACCTGGTGACAACCATTGAGCTTGTTTTGATTCCCTAGTGAAAAAAAAAGACATAGCTGTTTCATACTACACTCATTTAAACCAACTGGAGGGAAATCTGATTGTCACAGTTAACTGCTTAGTTCTCTCCGAAATAACATTAATCATCGGGACTTGAATGAGAGGATGCGTACACATTGCTCTGGAAACTGGTCTAGTTCCAGTGTGAGAAAAAAACTGTCCAATCGGAGCTGAGCATTAAAAGTACGTGCTCTACACAAACACACTTGCAAGCTTCAGGCTCGTGAGAGCCCAGCCACTTTGAATCCATATTACTGAACGAGGTGTAATTCCCTTCCCTCTGCATTCACTTCTAGCACATACAAAGGCTCCGTTGACCCCTCTGTAAATTCATATGTTCATAATTTAAAAACTTTCTGACTACACATCCAGATGAATCAAAAGCAAGCCTGCTGCAAAACATTGTGAAAAATTCAAGACCTCTCATGAATGTTGCAGATATTTCATCACATCATTTGTGGGATGAATAGAAGACAAAGGCAAATGAAATCACGACATCACTCCAACTTGAAATATGGAGATAACGGCTTGGAGAGTATTACTAATCTGAAACCAAACACACTCAAAATCTTCATCCTCAAGAGGGCTTTTCTGATATTCCAGGCCAGTCAAGCACTGAGAAACGTGTCAGAAAATGTGTTGGATTGAGTTATTATCACCCTAGGTACAAGAACAGGCAGTACAGACCCCCACTCTCTTAAAACACACACACACACACACACACACACACACACACACACACACACACACACACACACACACACACACACACACACACACACACACACACACACACACTCCACCTGTATATCCATCTATCCTGCCTCTTTTTTCTCCCTTCATTTCTATTTCTTTGACACTTCAGTCCTTCATTATTAATCTTTACACCAATCCTCTCTTCACTCAGAACTCCTCCGGCCTGCACACCCACACATGCTCACACATACAGACACACTTCAATAATTGATACATTTCCCAGCACTTTGTCTAAAAATAGTCTGATCAACATTGCCTTATTCACATTCCATTTTTCCCACACAAGTACCAGATCCAAATGCAAGGGTGGAGTTTAGAACTTTGCAAACAAAGGCTGGACCTGGAATTCCTACGTGACACACAACCACACACATTAATCGTTGACTCCATCGAGGTGAGAGAGATAATAAATTAAGGCCTGAGGAAGACGTACAGTGTTGCACCTCGGGTATTAATAACAATTCGCTTCCTGCTCAGCACTGATCCCTCACTGGGCCCTCAGGCAGCAGCATATGGCTCCACAAACACCCAAACACATAAAGCCAATAAGAATCTATATTAGCTTATGCAATGCAGAAGCAATCCTGCATAATCCTTGACTATCCTTGAGTCCTTATCCCACTGTGGACGATACGGAGGTTTAAAAGCTACAAAAAACTCGACTTGCGGCAGAGCAGGTAGAAAACTGGGACCTTTTTTCAAGTTTATTTGGAGGGTTAAATGCTTATACCTAAAGTGACAGAGAAAAGGCAAATACTTCAATCAACTTCCCAAAAAACTAAATTAAATGAAGCAGGGAAATGGTGAAAAGCCTGTGAGGGTATTTGAGAGCACACACTTCCATTTCTAAAATGCTGACTACTTTTGCCTCTATTACAGAAATCTTTGATCTCTTACAGGTGCTATTTCAACACTTTGCACACTGTCCCCTGCCATTTCACCTTGTGGATTTCTAGATATTTGCTACATGGAGAGGACAAGAATAAAGAACATGAACAAGTACACTTAATGTATGCGCAATGTTTATTTATGTTTCATGTGTTAGATGAGGTTTATTGTCCACAGTGGTGTTAAGCTTCTTGTGTCTTCACTCAATTATGTTTAACTACAGAGATGGTAAATAGCAAAAAGAAAATTATTTGTTTTATTACAAAGAGTGAGGGTGTAATTACATTACAGAGAGCTCCAATTAGCGCCGTATGTTTCCCCAACGGTTTAAAGTTGCATATCTGTGTGGAATACGCTCTGAAGTGCCTCTTTTTTTCCCCCTACTGGTTCCTGTGAACCTCCGCAGATTCTACCACACGGCAGAAGCGCAAACTTTGAATGCAGTTGGTGTGTGTGGCTAAGTTTGTATGCATGTGTGTTCCACAGCGGGGGGCAGAGAAATGGTGACCCTCACTTCTGATTCTGCTCACTGATACTGCCTCTGGTTGCACCGTCCCCGTGCAGTTCATACTGTATGTGCTCACGGTGCAACTACTTTAACGAGCGTAATCTATCTCTTTAAGATAGGGTTTCCAGGTGTGAAGCACAGCTCAGTGAGATGACACAACCTGAGTTATGGCTTCACTTTACACTTAGGCCTACATATGTTTGTATTCACAGCAAGTGGAGCTGGATAAAAGTCTCACCAAATGGCAGCAGAGCACCATGCTGCTGCATTTACACAGCTCGAAAACACAAAAGCATTGACTGACATGAACTTTGGTGTCATTCTTAGCTTAATTAGGATGCAACTGCACTGCCTCTGTCAAAGAGAAATTTCCTGCAGGACAATCATTTCAGCACTGCAAGCATAATGATGCATCTCTGTGTCAGGATATGCATTGCATATTTTACCTCCATCTGCGATATTTAAAAATCTGCACACATTTCAGAGCCCTCTACTCACATATTTGTGTGTAACTTCTTCCAACTGTTCCAACTGTTAATACTAATGTAGAAAATGTACACCGGAATCTTGCACATCAGTGTTTGAAAGGGATGTACAGTGAAGGAGGTTTGTCTGACAAAACGTCATGGTATAGATTTTTTGACAAATCCATCATGGGGTCATCCTTGAAGTTGCACCTTGTATACCAAGGTCCACTTGCTGTCTATTTACGAAGCTTTCGACTGTATCTCACAGTCTTTATCTGGGGATGGAGTTTGCTCAGTTGTCAAGGAGGTGACTCAGTGGTCATCACAAGTATGGAACCTACATTGCATTCAGAAGGTTTTCAGACCCCTTCAATTTTTTCACATTTTGTTATGTTACAGCGTTATGCTAAAATCGTTTAAATTCTTTTCCCCCTCATCAACCTACACTCAATACCCCGTAATGACAAAGCATAAACAGAATTTTTGCAACTTTTGCAATTAAAAACGAAAAACTGAAATATCACATTGACGTAAGTATTCAGACACTTTGCTATGACACTTGAAATTTAGGACAGGACAACCATCACTGCAGCACTCCACTGATCTGGGTTTCATGGCAGAGAGGCAAGACGGAAGCCTCTCCTCAGTGAAAGTTTGCAAAAAGACACCTAAAGGACTTTGAGACTGTGAGAAACAAGTTCTCTGTCTGGAGGAAACCAGACATGACGGTATGTGAAGATCTGATGAAGCCTGTGATATGCAGCTTAAAGCTTCAGAAAAAAAAAAGAGCAAGGAAAAAACCTTGAGATCTTTTCTTTTTCGTCAAAAAGGCAACGACCGTTTTGTATTGTACAGAAGTGTTGAGGTCCATGTAAAAGTTGCAACACCTGCACGCACAGCAGCATTTGCAATGAAGTGTAAATCATTCCCGAATTAGCTTTGGGCTAATTTGGGAATCTTTTTGTTTTTAGCCTTATTTGATCTGGCATTAAATCGCTTTTTAGCCTTTAACTGATATAAACAGGAATTTGGTCTGAGTTTGATCATCTAGCTTCACATTTTAACTAAAGTAATGTGATAATGTGATGTGATAGCAATAAACCTAAAACTGCGAATCAAACCAAACTGTGAATTGGGTGTATTATGACATTCGCACCTGTTAATCTTTCATATCACTTCTATCATCAACATTCTGTATTGGCTCTGGTCTTATTTCCATTGTCTTGTCTGCTACCACAATTAACCAAATTCATCCAATCTAAAGAAAAATTCCTGATGATAAATTTGTGAGCGTATATCTTTCTCTGATAATGCAGCATCTTCCCAGAGTCTCCTGAGAAACAATGGTAAAACCCCATTTCAAAACAAAAGAAAAAAGAACAGACTATAGAGATTGAAGCTCAGACTTTGCTTGAGCTTTTATATATCATCTGCACAGTCAAGTCTCTTTTTTTTAGTAAGTCAAAACCATTACAGTAATAATCCTGTTTTTCATTATGTGCCATATTAGCTGTGTTTAACCTAGATTGAAAGCCTTTTCCTATCTAAAAAAGAGAGAGCTGCTGAAAATTCAAACCACTGAAAGCTCTGCTCTACCTGTGTTCTGCATATGGTTCAGAGGAGTGTGCTGGGATAAAGTCAAGTGTGCTATGTCTCTGCTGATTTCTCTCCGAGCTCATTAAAACTTGATGAACCTGAACACTCCCTCTAAAAGCAGCAGCGGCTTTTTGGCAGAGCAGGGCTTGACTCTGTCTAAGCATCATGTGTTCAGTGATAGAAATGTTTGAGATTATCAAGACAGGATTTATGTAAGTTTGGCTTTCTGCAAACCTTTATACCGAGTAACTTTATATAATGCTCAAACTGTTTCAGCCAAGTTTTTCCAGGTGTTTTATTTCCTACCATGTTTAAAGATATAATCAAAGCTGCACTAATCAAAATTTTTATTTTAACAATGGGTCAAACTAGTATGTGCAGCGTGGCAGGCAGCTGCTTTCAGTGACAAACTGATTAACCCGCTGTACACTACCTGCTCAGCATCCAACAGCACAGTAGAAGGTCCTGATTTGGAGATGGCTCTGTTTGCTGGTGGTAAGAGCAAGTGCATTTTAATAACACAGGTCCTACAGTTCCATTCAAAATGAAACATGAAAGATGAACTGGGACAGCGAACACGGCAAATTCGTACCATAAAAGTGTTATAGAGTACTTTTACACGCAACCTGAAAGTTATGTTTGCATTATAAGCGATATAAGGTTCCATAGAATTATTGTCCCTCTGAAGTGCAGATTTCAATCTACTGCGCATGCCTAGCATTTTCCACTTTGCTCAATCTTTTACTGAAAGATCTCCAACTCCTGATTTCCTTCAATGGAACACTCAGATCAAATTTACTTTTATAAATATGCAACCTGGTCTTTGTATATCAAGAGTTATAGAATGATTGTACTTATAAAATCCTAATCCAAATCCAGGAAGTATCTATTTCAATTTACTTCGCATGTCTAGCATCTTTCAAAGAGAAGTGAGGTCACAGAGTGGAATTGAGCAGCACACAGAGCACATGATGAAGGCTTCTTTATACATCCTTCTGTAAGTTATTTATCAATGTACAACATTAAATTATTTTTATGCATTCATATGTAACTTTCAAAATTATGAAAAGTTATTCCCATAAGATATTTCCAACAATTGTAGACACCTTAGTTGGTTACAAATATAATGTCATGCATTATAACAGCTAATGAAAGGTTTATGTAAAAAATCCCCCCTTATCACCACCAGTCTCTGCTTTTGAAAAGAATCTATAGCAATTACCCTTAATATTTTTTGGTGCTTCTATCATTGTCCTATCAAACCAAGCCATTTGACAGAATAATTATTTTGCACTTGAACGTACTTCTTTTTATTGACTTTATTGATTTTATTTCATCCTTCTTTTTTTTTTTTCAGATTATTCTTGGACTTAGTCCAGGGTGCCAACCAGAGCAGGACTAATGCAGCATTCAAGATTGAAGTATACCAGCCCACCAGATGTGCAGACTGTTGGTCTTTTTAATTAATTCATATGTAATTGCATGTGTATTATTAATATATATATTAATAAGTAATAATTACTATATTGAAATAGATTATTTTACATTAAAAAATGAATCTGAACAGATGGTGTTTGCACAAATTCTTGAATATTAAGTGGTTGTCCTTAGCCCTGATGTGAATCAGGTAAAGGCTTTGGTAAAATTCTTTCAAGTCAGTTGTACACAAAACATGAGAGTATATAGCAATTTAATAATCATTAAAAATTGAAGACTGAACATTGAGTCGTCATTGTTGCGACTTAACGTTGGTTCTACTTTTAATTTCGGCTATATATTTTAACCCCCTGACAAGGTCTAGGTTTAGACGTTTCAACTTTTTTCAACCTCAAAATGTTTGCTGGGTATACATATGATATCACTTAAAGATTCACTTTTTTTTTTTTTTTTGGCTTCTTTCTGTAACAGTGTGTTGTGTTTTTACATTGTAATTACCAGAAGCCACCCTCTGCATGTGGTAGGCACTGACAGGCCATTTTCCTTTAGTTTCTGTTGTTGAAATTTCTCTAGGTTGCGCTCTTTCCTTTCTCTTTTCTACTAAAAAAACTGTTGATACTAGCACCTAATGTACTAGTTGAGTTCCCAATAAGCTGCATGTAAAACACATAATTTTCTGTGTGACTGTTTAGAACAAAAGTAAAACCTCTGATGATTGGACACAGACTGAAAACATTCACTACGTTACATCAATGGGCTTCAGACGGGAGTATATATGAAAATGTTGCAGAGTGTGACCTAAAAGTTTTTCAAAGCTACAGCTAAGAAATGAAATATGTATGGCTGTTTGCAAAATTTAACTTCATAGGGACTCAGTAAGATCCACCCACAGATCCCCAAACCTTTCACTGAACAGGCCTGGATTGGAGCAGATTTCCCCATGTATCACTGTTTACTCCATATGCGCTACTGTGTACAGCAAAAAGCCAATTTTGAGTTGGTTTGAGTTTGCATTAAAAATGTATTTGGTCAGTGAGCAGCAGGAAAAGACGCGATATCATCTCCTACTTAAGTTGGCTTTATGGTACATCCTTTGACAAACACCAGTCCCTGTTTGTTTACCTGCATTGGCTGGAGGGTGTGCTGGTGCATAACAATGAAAGTGTGTGTGTGTGTGTGTTCATATGTGAGCACTTGTATGTGTCCATGTGTTCAGTCCCTGAAGCTAGCCACTTCCTATCTCCAACACCATATCTCATCTTATGCAGGAGGACTACTGTGACCAATCTAACACTGCCCCAGGAACAGACACTGTGTGTTTGTGCGTGTGCGTTGGCTGCCATCTGCCCCTGTCACTGCCCTGCCGCTCTGTAGCAGCTCCTGACCTGTGCGGCTGTCTAAAGGGAGCGCTGAACCTGGCTGCCGTCTCTAACAGCTCCAGTTCAGAGCCACTCCAGACAGGATTGACGAGGAGTAGAAAAATACTGAAAAACTCGGTTATCTGATTGAAAGACAAAAATAGGTAGCTTCACATCATCGCCCAAACCAATCCCTGTTCCTCTCAGCTATATAATGGAACCAGACAGGGGGGGTGGGGAAAGTGATTGAATTGTAGCGTGGCATCAGATGAACCCAGCATGGTGCTGAGGTAATTGCACATTCTTCTTTTTTTTTTGTGGTGCTTCTGCACGCACTTAAAAGTCTCATTTTGAACAAGAGGAAGGAAATGTATTGCCTCTCAGAGGACTGATGAGTGTTACATGGCTTTGAGTCTCCGAATTACACCCCACGTGGGCGTAAATGCATTGACCACATGCTGCAGTTAAGTCCAACTGAGAGAATACACCAATGACCTTTCATCTGGCAACGCAGATTGAGCTGTGCAATGATTTTTTTGACTTGATTGAGCCGATTTTGATGTTTTATTAAAAGCTAAGCTACTGATGGAGCAATGCATTGTGGGACGACTCAAAGGTTCGCCGTGAGCAGTACTCTATGAGAGGCACCAATTGGTGCCTCTCATAGAGTACCACCTGTTTTAATTAAATTTCTCTATCTGCTTCTAAACACACACGCTCTTGCGCACGCATGCACTTGCTAACACACACACACAAAATTGATAAGTCCTCCCCCCAGGCTGACAATCCCTCAGTGCTCGGGCAAAGTGGAGGGGATTTCTGAGAGAGGGAGGAAGAGAGAAAAAAAAGGAGGAGGAGGGAGCAGGAGATAAATCGAAGGTGAATTTCAGTCGAGGTCAATTTCTGCATGATGACAACTCCATATTCTCAGTATGCAGGATGGTGGAAGAGGTTATGGATGAGTTTTTGGCCAAGCTACCATGCAATCACTCTCCCAGCCTAAGTTCTTTCTTTCTTTCCCTTCTACTTCTTTTCTTCTAGTTCTCCCCTCCCTCACATCTCCCTTCTTCCCTTTATTTTCCTTGCTCATTTCCCTCTCTTCCTCCTTACTCCTTTCCTTTGTCCCTCTGTTGTTCTTTCCCTCCCCATTCACTTCCATCTCACTTTTTTTCTCTTCTAGTGAAAGCCTTAATGCAAAACCATGTGTACCTGCAACCTCTCATCAAAAAAGGTAAAATGATAAAATAGTAGAAAGCAAATACTTGAGAAAAGTCCTGTTAGTCATCTCATGACCCTTCGTGGGGTTGCTGTCCAAGGTCGAAACAACGGTTTTGCATATCGCCGTCAACCTCCCCATGTCTTCCTTCCTCCTCCCCTTACACACTTCCAGGGAGCCCATGAACCAGTGTTACAGTGAGTTACTTCTTCCACAACAGCTGTAGTGGTGCTTTGTGCAGGATATGCGTCCGCAAACTAATGGACTGCACGACGGACTGTGTGTGTGTGTGTGTGTGTGTGTGTGTGTGTGTGTGTGTGTGTGTGTGTGTGTGTGTGTGTGTGTAGGGAAGGGTAATGCATGGTTTGCGATTATAGTTTAGTCTGTGGTAGTGCATGTGTTAGTGTGGAATGTGTTTGTGTGTTGTGGTTTTAAAGGGAGTATAGTAAACAGAGGAGACAGAGAACAGAGAGGGATTAAGAAGAGGAATGCCCACTGAAAAAAAAAATAAAGTTCACGTGTGGAGTCTGTAAAACGAATTCCCGCAAATGTTATTTTTGCCACCATCACAAGTGATTAAACACTGATTCAACCTATCAGACATGATCTAAAAAGCAAGAATTTCAGGTACTACCACTCATGATCACGTCCTTGAATCAAGCTATAACATCTTTTTAATGTGGAGGTGGAGCGATCCATCACTTAATTCAGGAAAATTAGTGAATAGACACTATAATTTAAGAAAAATGTGTCAACCTGCTGAGGAAATATACTCAGTAATAACTGACTTGTTGCTGTAAGATGAAGTTTTGCAGTGTAGTGACAGGAGACAGCTGTGGGAGATGAGAGCTGTCTGACACCAGTGGGAAATGTCACAGCTGATACACATCACATGTTGAGGGACTCACACTAGACGCCTTGTTTCCTACAAGATGTGCATGCGTGTGCATGCGTGTGTGTGTGTGTGTGTGAGAAAGAGACATGAGCTCACTTGCAATGAAATGCCACATGTGAGCAGCATGTGTTGAGTGCATGTGTGTGGGTACATGACTGAATGAAGTTGAGTGCTTTGCAGGTATTTGATACACAACTCATTCAACCATACAGGATATCAAGCAAGACACATGCACGAAACACTTCACTTTGAGCTATGCTGATGTGAGTGCCAGCAGGTGTGTCTGTTGGCAGGGAAGTTTAAAAGAGACAGCTCAGAGTGGAGAGTGAAGACACATAATTCTCACTCTAGAGTGCAAAAAATGTCTCTAAGAAAATTAAAAATGTCTTCTAATATGCAAAACACATTTTCCCTTTTAAAGGGATACTCAAGCATTTTTTTTTAATTGCACATCTATAAAGTTGGGGGCTCACAAGAGATGGTGTAACAAAAAGACTGGTCAAAATTGAAGCTCTGCTGCTGCTGAGAGACTTTTTATCCCTTTGTATGGGACTAAAATCCTACGTTTCCTATAATGCAACCAACAGCATCTTTTCTTTACATCTCCCTTATTCTTAACCTTCTTGTTAGAAAATTTTCCACATGAAAATGGACTAAAATCATTAAATTACCTCCCCTAAATGACTCACCAATTTCACCAAGATTTTAAGACTTATTTCACTTGTTGAAGATGTGAATATAACATGAAAAACATATATGAAATGCATGTAAACCTTAACCATGACCTTACCAAAGGGTTGGACCAAATGTCCAGTAAAAGCAGCAGTTTCCTCATGTTATAAGAGTACACGTACACACACACAAACATGTACACACAGTGCCACACACACAGTGTTTGCCATCAGTGACACAGACCCCTTATTATGGAGTTACTGAGTATACTGGGGTTCATGGGAGAAACCAGAGGAAAAACAAGCTCTGCTGAGAAGATATACAGACACACACCAGCCTGCCTGTTGGATTATTATGAGATACCCTTGACATTTTTCATAGGACTTTCTGTTTTTGTGCTCATCACACTGTGTGAGGGTGGAAACTTAACTATTCACAAAAAATAAAGCATGTTCAAATAACCGGATTACAGAGCCACACACATATGGAAGCACATACATATGTGGTGTACAATCAAGAAACACACAATAACTTCCCTCTTTCATTCAAAAAATAAACAAAAGCTAAATTGTTCAAATTGTCCTCAATGTTTTTTATTGTATTTCCATTCTCTCCTTCGCTTTCTCTCTCTCTCGCTCACAATGGAAAAGAGCAAGCAGGCAGACGTACAAAGTTGTCAGAATACTAAGCACACTCATTATTTGTTCTCTCTCGTACACACACTCTGAGGTGTATGGCTAGAAAACTGACGGTGATGTAATATAATGGGTTAAATGCACGAGTAGAGGACAAAACAATATACTGTACACATAAAGCCGGTCTTGGGGGAAAATGAATTCCCCTCATTTCGGCCCCAGTGCAAAAAGCATAGACAGATAGACAGACAGGCAAATAGATAGATAGCAGCCGTTTTTCCACGCCAGAGTTTCAGCACAGCTGTACAACAGCGACCAGTTTGAATTTGGTGAATAACATGACAACAGGGAAGAAAAATGTTCTCGGCTCTCACACTGGCTGCCTCAGTGCTGAATTTTATTTTTTAGACTTGAATGGCTGGTTATTTCCATGGCTTGAATGCTGACCACCTAAGGCCAAATTATATTTTCCATATCCTTGTTGTCACAAGGGTCTGTGTGACATAAATTTTCTCATCTGCTCGGGTCGGAGAGTCCATCCCCCAACATTTATGGCTCCGTGGACTTTATGCACCTGCAAGCATGGAAACTGCACACATGTGGAACAAGTTCATGTGTGCAGACACCCAGTGTTTAAAGAATCACATGCATGTCCACTGTCTCCATATCAGGGCTATTACAGTGTTGGTGAGTGACACACCCTTTTCAGTCAACATATAAGGGTTGTGTAAGCACCCTGTAGCTCTTCCAGTACACTTCTTCTTTAGTTGAGGCATTTATTAGATATGACTATTGAATTTTACTGCCTACACACAGCTCAGAGGCCAATACAGTTAGAGCTGAAAATTTTAAGGCAACTTAGCTGATGGTCTGATGAACATAGTTTTTTTCTTTGTGTTGGTAAAATGCAAATGCATGTTCTTTTGAAGTGCGGGGCAAGAAAAAGGAAAGAAAATTAACTGGAAATATACTCAGATGATAAGAGATCAAGAATCATCCAGAAATTATCACTGTATCATTCACAGTGTCTTGTTCTAGAGGTTTGTGACATGTTTTTCTTTGTGTGCACAACATTACCGTTAAATATGAAATTTATTACAATGCTATCTTGAGATGTTGGAAGAAGAGGCAGATTTAATATATACACTAGATGTATATATATTCACTCATTTCCATAGACATAACTCTCTATATCATTAAAGTGGGACTTGTATTCAGCCCCTCAGGAATGTTGCAAGGTCCTGAGTAGGCAGATTGTGAAGAATTATTATGGAAAAATGACTCAGGGTCTAATTCAAAAATGAGGCAGATATGTTAAATAACATTTACGGAGTGTATATCTGAAAGGGGTTTTTGTCTGTCCTGTGTGCCAGCCTCATGAAATAGTCAGAAGTCACACAAGATGGTGGTGGCTCAGCCTCTGTTATGTGCAAACCACTGACCACTGGAGAGCAAAATCAGAAATTCCAGAACATATACAGTAAAAACCGCATTAATGCCCTAGAAACATGCACAAATAGTATTATAGACTTTTGACGAGTAGATAAACTTGGCTTTCACTGTGTCAAAATGTAGCATATAATATGCTGTCTCCCTTCACTCCCCAGGCTACAATATATAATATATACTGTATATTATCTGTATTTCTATGAGTTTCTTTACACTGAGGGAAAAGGCCAAACAGAAACATTCAAATAATAGTGATTTACAGTCTTTTTCTCTTTGTTTCTCTCTTCGTCTCAATAGCTTCTGCCCTCTGTCTCACTCCGCTATCATAAATCTTATTAAAGCTCAGTGACAGGGCAGCGATCACCATCGTATAAAGACACACACACACAAACCAAAGCACAACTTGATGAAAACCCCTCTCTAAGTTGTGTGTGTATCCGTGTGTACCTGTATTGTGGGGGAAAGAAAAAAACCTTAGCGGTCAGTGGGGTGTGAATGGTGTCGATGTGTCAGTGTGTTGTAATTGTGTCCAGTGGAGCAGAACACATATATTCAACACACATACAAATTGTGGTTGACATCAGGTCCAGAAGTAAAAGGAAAGGGAGATGACGGCAACAAATGTAGACTACCCACTGTGTGTGTGTATGTGCGTGCATGTGTGTGTATGCGTGTGCACGCTTGTTAAATGGGGGGGTATTTTCTACTTGCTGCAGACGGAGCAACCATACGAGCGAGCAGTGAATTACGAATAAAATGTTTTCTAGGACGAAGTACGGGGCTCTATTTTGACTTCACTGGACTGGTCCACGGCTAGTGGCACATCTGGTTGTCATGACAACCTCCAGTAAATGGACTGGTACAGAAAAATAAGCTAAGAGAGGTGATCAGTGTGTGTTGGGGTCAGGCTGAGGGTTGGAGGTTCAGAGTGGATAGTACCCTGTTCTCCCTATGTATTAGGCTCCAAGGAACACACCCACACACACACACACACACACACACACACACACACACACACACACACACACACACACACACACACACACACACACAAGAAGACAAAGCACATACACACTGACATTCCCACAGCACACACACACACACACACAGATGGAAAAAAATTTGATACAAACTGTAAAATCGGATGTTAGGGGCTCTGCAATGCGTATGTGCTCAGTGTGGTTCAACTGCAATCTGTAAACAATGTTTCTGGCTGAGTGAAGAAAAACAAGAAAAAAAGGGGTGAAATGTTCAAGAGAGAGTAACCTTGTGTGTATGTGTGTGTGTCTGTTAGAACGTGAGAGAGCATTAGAGCATTGAACTGCAGATGCCTGACTCTCACAGAAACTGTTGCTTCTGCAGGCAGCTAAGACAAACGTATACAGAATCTGTGTGAGCGCTGTGAATACTGTCAGCACAGAGCAAAGTACTCCATTAACTTCCACTTCTTAACAGGCAAAAAACACACACTGTGATGCCGAACTCGGCTAATACGTAGCAGGATATCACAGAGCAATATTGTTCAACAAAACGTTAACACGGCAAGCCACATATTTTCCTCTAATTAATAACCTGACAATGAAATTCGTCGCACTGGTTACACTTCCCAGTCTGGTAACTTTGTGACATCGCCACCCAACAATTAAATTAGTGCCTGCCCATTACAGCTTACGGTGGAGTGACGACTAAGTCCCGATTTTAACATAACTTACTGCTGTGTTAATGAGAAGTAATTAGAACAACAAAGCCTTTCACTGGTGCTGAATGGCTACCGTTGCTGTCAACATGTGAAGAACATAGAGCGCCCATTTAAAGCAACATAAGGCCATTCTTATGCTAATTACGTCCAGTATATGACACACAGCTGAGAAGGGGTGGGATTTCTACCATCCCTCTGCACCGTCATGCTGAGCAATAAAGGCTTGGATTAGCAGCTAGAAAGTATTAATTAGCTCCCATGGACTCATACTATCGGTGCAGCTTTGTTTATCTTGCTAATGTCATTCTTTCTACTTCTTTTCTGAGACTCAGCATACTGGAAATGTGTTTTATTTTCTATTTTACAGTTTGTTTGTCTTTTTAAATCCCTTGCTCTGCCGTGAGGAAGAGGGAAATCAGTCGTTCAAAGTTTGGATGAATTTACTGTGTGACTAACGAAGCAAATTAAAACGTTACCAACCCCGGAGTTGCCATCACAGGAAGCTTTCATGCGAGTAGAAGTATAGTGTATATTCATGAGTGAAAAATGAGTCAAAGGTTGTACCAAAAACCACACACTGAAAAATGTATCGACTTGCATGCTGGCACTTTTAACATTTGTCTGGAGTGAAGTGGACATTTAAAAAGCTCAAATCGAAGCTGATATGTGGATCACAATACTGCAGATCAGAGATTACACCTCAGTATGGTTTCTACAACACAGAGAGGCCTAATGCCAAGAGATCAGACATGGCTATCAGGGTTGCTGGCTGACAGCTTCATGATCACAGCTACAGACAGCTCAGCGTGCTGCCCGTCCACATCAAAGAACTGCTGATCCTTACAAGGTCTGAGGTCCTGAAATAATGTGCATCAACAGTCGGCGGGGGTTGCCCCACAGCCAGGGGATATCTCAAAGCAAACCCACATCACTAACTGTATAAACAATTACTCCGTGTCATAGGGAATCAAAAGCAAAGAGTGCTGCACTTTATTGCTCCAGCCTGCTCAGTTCTCTCCCTTCTGGCTAATATTTTTGTTTTTGTACCTTTGGAAGACTGCTTCTAACCTGTCTGGGCAGATCAATACTGGGTAAGCTGAGGTGAGATGTGAGAATGGGAACGCTGTAAAAGTCGGACGGTTAGATGTGGGGGGTGATGGGATTTGGCTAATTCCTTTGCCTTTGCCTTTGACCTGTGTTTATGAAAAAAGCCTACTTACTGACAAAAAAGCATCTGCTTAACCCACAGACAAAAAGGAGACAGGCTACCCTGACCAAGGTGAGGATACAGAGTTCAGCTGTGCAATTTGAAAGCTCTGTGTACTTTAAAAGGGCAACAAACTTTCCGTTGACAGAGTCAAGGCTGCCTGATGCCTGCTCTGCTTTTCCTCGCCAACCTCCACAATAGTGGGATAACAAGCTGTTCTCTCTTAAAGCTGGACATGACAACTCTTCTCTGAAATCATAATCCTGGAGAGGCAACTTTACAGTATACCTTTGATATCTTGATGTGAGACATTCTCAGCCAGTGCCTCTGCCCCGTCTAAAAGATGAGGTAGATATTTTGCCTCTGTTGTGTGAAATCTATGATGTGAAAAGATTTAATTAAGATAGGCCGAGGAGTCATAATTAATTCTGCCTCTCTCAGAGTCAGGCTTACTGTCAAGAACACAGGGAAAGGCTCCGGCAGAATAAATTACATGAGCGTTGTGCACATGTGTGTCCGTGTCCGTGTGTGTGTGTGTGTGTGTGTGTGTGTGTGTGTCGTCCCCCCATCTGAGGGGGTAATGGGTGTGGAGCGCTTAGTAACTGTATTCTCCCAGAGCTGACAAAGAGTTATGTCAATTCTTCAGGAAGTGGTAATGTAACTGAGCCCACTGGGACTTTTTTCAGGCGTCCCGCCATCTTAGATCAAATTTCGGTCCAGGAGTTTATTTTGTCTGTCAGTGAGGAGCATGCTCTTGGGAACACTGTCAGTTACAAATGCGAAGTTGAAGGATTCACAGCGAATGGGCTCCTGCCAGGCAGGTTGTGCTAAAGACAGCTACAGTCACATGAGATCTCTGAACTGTCTGAAGCTCTTCCATTACAGTTCCTTTCTTTTGAGTCACTGCCCTTATTTGGATCTTGTCTGGCCAGTGTGTTGTCACCTAAGGTTGTAATAGGATGAAATGAAGGATAACCCCAGGGAGTCATCTAAAGCTGATCTTCCTCTCAGCCTGAAGGACTTCAGACAGAATTCAAGAAGTGAATCTTCACTTCATATTCTTTGTCCTTGTTCAATTACAACTAACTTTGCTATCATATATCATATGTATAAATACCTGGTTTAGTAAAAATCCCTCTTAAAGCTCTATAATCTGTATCTAATATTACTTCTATCTCCTTCATATGTCCTTCACCAGTGGACAAACACGTTCTGTGTTTTCACTGGATGTGGACACTGACAACTGGGGACCAAGAGTCTCATTCATCAAGCATTTCTCGGAGCCGACCCCTCTTCCAAAGTCCAATACTAATCCCTCAAGCTGCAAATTCTCTGAGCTTTTCTAGCTTTGGCCAAACACGCAACAACTGTCTTATTATCAGGAGACGACAGGCAATAATGAGAGTGGCCAGAGCCAAGCAAATGCTGCTTTGAGCTTTTAAAGAAAGAGCTTAATTAAAGGCTGCTTTGTGACTTTTGTCACTTTATTTGACTGGTGATTATAGGCCATTCACCAGGGAGGATGCGTCAGCTATTTGCGGGTGGTGCACACCATAAATATTATCTAAGAGCTTTGCCTATGTTGTGTCGAACCTGCATTTTTCCCCAGCAAGTCCCAAGATTCTTTTGCTGTAATTTGCAGAACAAATTCCTTTACTTTCTGCAGAATCTCCTCGTGCTAATAAGAACGTCTCATCGACATCAGTTCAGAGAAAAACTAGGCTGTTTAAAAATGCAGACTGCTTGGTATCTTGTCTGTGATTTCCTGTAATTAAGTACTGAATAGCAGAGCGTCCTTGGCACTGAGGACAAGTTCAGTAGAAAAAGCCCTGTGCTCTTTGGAGCAGATTTGACTAATGGCAGAGCTATATTAGCCTTCTGCTGGTCTACAACATCTTCTAAATTGCCCCTCCACCACTACTTAAACCATACATCTTCAACAAGTGGCCTACTGTCGTATTTGGGCCAACTCTAATTGTCTCACTAATCTCTCCAGCGTTAAATGACCCAGAGAAACTGCGTCCCACAGGGCGGGCTTACCCTGCTGATTGGAGACTTTGCTTTTTGTTTTGCTTGGCATATTAAAACAGCATAGGCTGCTGATGGAAAGCCTACAGAACTATTGGAAATGTAATTAAGGACTAGCAGCAGCTTTTAAACGGTTGACTAGTGCAGAAACAAACTGTGCCCCTCAGACAGCAAAAACTTTAATACATGGGAAATGAGTGGCTCAATCGATAAGCAGGGCATTATTTCTTTTGTAGAGGAAAATTCAATGGAGGACAAAAATGGGCTGCTTCACTCCCTGCATTCTGTTTCTCATTTTCTCAATGGAAAGCCAAATTTTATGGCAACATTTGCTTCAAAAACAGACAAATAGAGACCTCTCTGTGAGATATAATGATTTGTCAAGTCAGTTTCATCTGTCATTAAAACAAAAACAAATAGCTGCTTTAAACTGTGCCAGGTGCAACTGAATCTGCAGTGTTTTGTGATATGAGGCACAATAGGGAAAAATATGGACATCTCGTACACTCCTCGGGTGTTGAGGTGAGGCCAAGTTGAGAAATGCTCCAATCAAGCACAATTATTTTTTGAAGCCAGAGCCATTTCAAATTGACAGTGAACAGCCTATTGTCCCGACTCCACCAGACAATCACATTCATTATAAACCAACTCTAATTTGATACATTTTTTAATCTAACATCTTTCATAAACCGCTTTTCCAAACAAACTGGCCTATGGAGCAATTATCAGAAAACAGACTAAGCAAGCTCCCATTGTGGCCTTTTTGTCCCTGGCATCAGCTGGTCCGCTGGGATCATTAGAAACATTTCCTCCTTGTGTTTTCTCCCACCAAACCTCTGGCTTTGTAGCCGGCACACAAGCAGGATGGGTACAACACCTTTAGAACTAGTAGGAGTCCATCCCTGGCTCTCTGTCAGTGCTATAAAAAATACAACACCAAAGTCTATCAAACACTGTCTCACTGTGCTGCTTATGATAAATATTCATGATAGCAGCTTGAAAACCAGCTGTTTTCCTCCAATTAAAGCTTGCCAAGATCCACCGTTTTGGAAATAAATTGTTACTTTTTTAATTAACAACTCATGTTACTGGACCAGAGAACAACTAAAACAATGAAGCACCCACTGAAAAGATTTATATGTGTGGGGTGGGAGAAGAACATGTGGATAACAAGGGAAGGTGATGCTCTGTGCCCCTGATCTACAATCCTCCAGCAGCCTAAAGTAATGAAGATTACTCAGGGACAGGGGGGATATTATCCTATTAGATCCTATCAGAAGGATGTGAATGCTGCTGCGGTATCAGGTATTGAACATCAGCCCAACTAGCTGTGTGGAGCAGATCAAATCAAGTCATCAAAAGATCCTTCTCACATCAAAGCCCATAGCAGACCTGGCCACGTGCCTGCCATACCAACAGTGTAGAAACAAAAAGTGGAGCAGCCAAATTTTGCACTACACACAGACGGCTACCCACTTCAAAGGCAGCGATGGCCGTCTTAGGTCATTATTTGAAGCCCTCCCCCAAACACCAGCGGTCAGCGAAGGCGAACAGAGAGAAACCACAGAGGACTTACCATCAGGAGGCTGGGCTGGTGTGAAGTGAGGAGGTTTGTCTGAAAGAGATAAAAGAGAAAGAGAGAAAAATAGGTTTTTAGTTTTGGGGAGATTCAGAGACTTCCCAGGGTAAAGGCCAAGTGTCTGAGTTGCTACAAAATAAAAGACACATTCTTTCTGCAGGCCTGGCTTTTGTATCTAACACATTCTAATGCAGTGACTAGGCCCCACAGGAACCCAGCTGAGCTAATCGACAGGACTACATTTCAGTGATAGCAGTATCCTCATTGTTTTTTCATTCATTGTTTCTATGGTCTTCATATTCCAAACCACACCGCATGACTGGTGATGTCATAAGAGCACATGAGAATTGAAAATACAGGTGTGGAAGGGATCTGTTTTTGTTTTGGATTGAAAAGTGTAAGATAGGATTTGAAACAACACATCACAACAGTACAGGCATACAGTACATCAATGAAAATTACAGAGTCCCTGCCCCCAAGCCCCAGCAACCATGCAGAATAGATCACAGCTCTTTTCCCTTAATATATATCAAATAGTATCATGCTGCTCCCCTTGTCAACACCCAGCAGACGATGACATAATGCTTATTCGGTTTGTGGGAACCATAGAACAAGGCTTGCAGTGTCAAATGACTGAGTGTGGAGCAATACTCAGGGGAAAAATCTCATGAAACCTGAGTCCATTGCTGTTTTGACACCTTGATGGTTGGAAAATGAGGACAAACTTGATAAGGCAATGTAAATGGATCCCTAAAAGTTTATATAATGGAGGTGGATGAAGAACATCTAGTTTGTTTTTACATTGTATTACGGGGACAAGCAAAAATGGTATTAGGGCAGCAACTAACATTTATTTTTATTGTTGATTTACCTGATGTTTGATATGACTAATTGTTTTGGCAACAAAAATGTCAAAAAATAATGAGTCAGCAATTTCCCAGAGCCGAAGGGGATGTCTCCAAATTGCTTATACCATCAGACAATCTGAAACCTACAAATATTTAATTTACAATGTTAAGCAGAGAAACAAATTCTCACACTGGAGACATCAGAACCAGAAAATTTTCATTTTTGTTTCATAAACTTTTGATTTCCTTTTCAATTGTGGTAGATTAGTTTTCTGTTGATTGGCTAATTGATTAAAGAACTCATTATTTCAGCACAGACAACATAGACAAACGGCACTGAAGAATGCAAAGCTATATGCAAATAATGAAAACTGAAAAAGTAAGAAGACTGTAAAGAAAACATCTTCAGTCTGATGTCTTGCTCCGTCATATTTTGTGTTAATTGCACCTATTTCTGACACTAAATAATCAACAACAGTCCTGATCTGCAGGAATGATTTTTGTTTCTGTGCATTCTTATCATTTACCAGAGAACTTCACCAAATGGACAGCCTTACACGGTATGTTCCTTGGTAACCATCATGATACACTGGTCACAGTTTACCAGGGTACTGGAGTACCAAGCACAACCCAAACAAGCCACCATCTGTACTCTCTCAGTCAAATCGGCTGTCTGACTCACTAAGCAGAGCCCTGACGAGTTATCAGAGCTGCCTGCACCAAACAAACACACCAACACACACATTCAGAAAGGATGTGCAGCCATCCAGTCATCTCTCCAATGTCTCTGCACTGTGAGGGATAATGAGGAAGATAAAACACATCACATCAATTACTCTGCTAACACATTTTTCCAGGACCCCGTAAACATTGCGCGGAAGCCTTTCTCAGGACTTCTGCGGAACCCATCGGCATCCCAAGACACAGATGAGTTTTAAATTTCTGTCAATAGCCAGGCTTCAGCGGACAAAGAGACAGAGACTGTGTCTGAGAAACAAAAAATTAGGAGAGGGGAGAGAAGATGTGAGGCTTGGTGCTAAAGGTGAATAATGAAGTGTCTGTGGAAGTTGATTCCCAGTCAGTCAGTCATGATGGTAACTGATTTCCATTTTTGTTTTGGGTGGGTGGGGGAGGTCAAAAAAGCATATAAAACTGAAGGGAACAGAAACTGGTATCAGGAAGATATAAAAGAAGTGCTGCTGAGAGTGTAAAGAGGCGTAAACAAGCACACACAAAAGCAGAAATCCACAAGGGCTGTACTTCCTGTCTCGCATTCGTAAGCATGTCTGAACGCACTTGAACATAAACAGGTACAGATGTATTGTCGCACAAGGTGACAGAAAAAGAAGGGGGCGAATAAAGTGAGCCCAGATGCCGGGTGAAGCAAAATGATTTCTTCACATTTCCATAACGAAAGGACAAGATACGGTCTTTACATAAACGTATCAGCGTTTCCCATCTCCCTTTGCACCTGGAAAAAGCCTGCGTGAGTTCCCCTGCTTGTGTGAATGTCACAACATGACCATCATTCACCCTATATCTTTAGCGAATCAATATGTCTGACTGTGGCATTTAGCCATGTACACAAAGAGGTGTGTGTGCCTGTGTACGTCTTTGTATGTGTGTTACCTTCCCCTTTGGTGTGGTTGATGTATAGTTACAGAATGAAAAAGCGAGCGTGTGTCTTTGTGTGGGCTCTGTTGGAAGTTGGAAGGGTTTCGGGGTGTTTATAAAATGTGTGCATGTGTGTGTGTATGTGTGTGTGTGTGTGTGTGTGTGTGTGTGTGTGTGTGTGTGTGTGTGTGTGTGTGTGTGTAGAAATGCTTCACCCCATATGGTTACAACAGATACTGTGAATCTAAGGTTCCATGACTACTCTAACACCCCTCCTCCCACCAGACACACAGATACACACATCACAACTACCAGTACTATCACTATCCCATCCAGCTGTCCTTGTGGCCACATGGCGAGGGCTCTTGGCAGCAGCATAACAGAGTCCCATTTACCTCATCAATTTTCGCAGTGCACATTGCTTTTCTCACGGTCATCTGAGAGGTGAAGATTGGCCTGCTTTAAGTGAGTTTGTATCATATCTAATACAATATTTCTGGCAGAAGTTGATTCAGTAACGCGGCGAGGTTACAAATGAACCATCCTCCTCCTGGTCAACCACGTCCACCAATTAGAATGACGAGGAAAGACAAATTAATATGAGAGAAAGACACACACCTAGAAAAGCAGTGGACACTGACAATAGTAAAAAAGTGCATGTAATGCAGTGGCATACTCAAGGCTATGGGGACTTTGCATTGTGCAAGTCAACAGCCTGATAACAAGAAAGTCAGAGAAAAAGGGTTGACATGGAAAAACAACCCTGGCTAAAGAGTATTAAAAGTTTCTTCCCTTGAAGTGAAACATGAAATTGGCAGCATGAAAATGACTATGAAGACTGTGCTTATCGACCTTATTTACTCCCTTTTTACAATTTGCAATTGATTATGTGGCACAAGTCTTGTACAAATAATAACCCATTTTGGTGAGTTGAGAGGAATTTCACCGTTAACAAAGTCTAAACTGGCAAGGCACTCAGAAATAGACTTGTTTAAACATGTAAGTCTGTGAGAGAGTGAGGAGGCTGTGAGAGAGTCAGTGGTAACGCAGGGTGGCAAATGGTAGGGAAACACCTGAAGGTGTGCTGTTTGGGATGGAAAAAAAGGTTGTATATTGTGTGCAGGCAACTATCAAATATCTATTTCAGTCATGTTGTGAAGAAAAACTAAATCTTTGAGGCTAAACCTGTCACGGATAAGGCTGGGTATCATATCACAAGCACCATTTGAAATGTGTCCCCAGAATCAAGTGTCAAAAACTGTCATGTATCAAAAGTTGGCATCGAATGCTTGGTCAGATTCTTGCAGACTTTCAGACTACAGTATTTTATGTAGACAGTTCATGCAGAGCTGCTTATGTTAAGACAATATCAAATACTGATGCATCAATACTATTTTTTTAGTATTGAATGATTTCATATGATAGCCATTATGGGCGTTAACAGAAGACAAAAGGAATTACTTCTCATGTCAGAACTGCTCCCAGTAACTAAGGCACACGAACATTATGCCTGCACCTCTTAATGAGCCACTGTACTTTCAATACACAGTGGGACAAGAATTATGCAGTGGGAGCAGATGACAGGAGGGGTTGGGGCTTTCTAGGCCAAAAGACATTTTCTCATCCTCCAAAGGCATTTAATCACCATTTAATACTTCTTCCCGCAGTTCAAAGTAAATGCCAAGGCTTTGGAGAGGAGATATGAAGCAGTTTTGAAAGCCTGCAGACACACAGTCATTGAAGGGGGGCTGTGACTTTAGTCCCTACTCAAGTGCAGGTAAGAGAGATAAGGTGAGCTTGGGGAGGAGTGGGGGCATTTGTTTCGACAAGGACATTTAATGCAAAAACTCCAGTATGAGCTATGCTCAATACAAAAAATCATTTCTTTCCAATTACATTCTGTCCTGAAGGCAGCGCTAATACTTTCATTTGGGGTTTATTACAAGCACTCTATTGCCAAACAGTGACCCATACATTTAGGTGTCATGAAAATGCAGTAGAGAAGAAAGCGTAGAGTACAATAGTAAAGTTGGGTGTATAATTTGAACCAACGTACAGTTGTTGAGGAACAGGAGCACAGCAAAGCCCAGTGTAGATGTGGCCAGTAGAATCAGACAGATGTTGCAGGGGATCATGAAGTAGCGCACCACCAAGGACACCTTGTGCTGGTACCTGCGGTCCCGCTCCGGTGGTGGTGGTGAAGGATAGTGGCACCCGCTCATGCTCCACTCCAATGACCCCCTCCCCTCCAGGGCGGAGGAGATGACGGGACGAGGAGGGCGACGAGGGGTGCCCAAAGACCCGTTGGAAAAAATGATGGCGGTGGGATAAGGGCAGAGGATGAAGATGACGAAAAAATAAAAAGCAAAAAAGATCCGTAATGGTTGGTATTTCAGCTGTGGTTCCAGCTGTGCACCGTGGTGGGGACCCGGTGACTGTTTCTGTCAGAGATTCGCAGCAGCAAGCTTTCAGCGGTTTCCAAGTAACACATTTTTAGAGATAATAACATCCATCTGGGGAAAGAGGATGGACAAGGGGACAGGGATGTTCAAATCCTAAAACTCCCCACCTGTCCACGCAGCCTCCATTCTGCTGTGCCCGCTGGGAAAAAGACAAACTAATGGGCTTTCAATGTGAGAGTATGTGTGTGCGTTTTGAAGTGGTTTATACTTACAGTGCAAACATGTGTGTGGGTGGTGATAATGTGTGTGTAAATGTGTGTTAAAGAGCTTTTGGCGTTTATGTGTGTGAGATGCACCTAAACTAGAAATTTGCACATCAGGAGGTGGGTGTTTTGGATTGTCAGATATCAACACCGAAAACTTCCACAGTAGACCAACAGTAAATCCACAAAAGGAATCCTGTCTTTTCTTCCCAGTGACTCGACTGATAATTAGACGGACGTGGATGGGGTCTAGTGATGCCGGCTCCTAGAGCACTCCCCCCTCCTTCCTTTGTAAAAAGACTTTACAAACCACGCCAAGGTCTAATGCTCACCAACAACATGTGTCACAAGTATTTCCCTAAGAGGTGATTGCTAAGCATCTTTTTTAGCTTCCCTGTGGCTGTCGCCTGTTAGGGCAACAATGGATAGCCGCTCTCCTGAGCAATGATTTTCTTGGTGCTCCTCTAAGTCAACACAACTGCTTCTTTGTATCCGAAGGAGTGACTTCTTTAGCTTATGGTCTGGGAGCCGCTGTCAGGGTGAAGAGATATATGACCAAAGCACGCAAGATCCCTCCAAACCTGACACCGTTACCGGAGCAACTTGTATCTTCTGCAGCCTGATTAGCCGGATGGCTGGAAAGCAGCTGGCTGCCTCTCGCTCAACCATATGCTCCCGGGATCACAGAGATGGTTTGTTTTTCCTCCCCTTCTCTCCTGCGTGCCTGCCACACCTCCCCGGTTCAATAACCTTTATTCCTGGCCAGTCTCATGGAGGGGGTAAGAAACTGCCCTCCACGCCGCCGCTGGTGTGCTGGAGCCGAAAGACGGTCAGTAGAAGTGGCGGAGAGGGGGAAAAGTTGGAAAGGAGAACGGTCACAAGCCCCGCTCGAGCCGTCAGTGCAGAGCTGTCTTCTCCCCCGAGCGGCTATGGATGAGCAGCAAAACACAGAGACAGTCTGAATGATTAAACTCACAGAAAGAAAAGGAGAAAAACCTGTGTGTGATCAGAAATCAACCAAGAAGCTCCAGGCGGAGATTTGTTGGGCTTTCTTCCCTCTTGTCAGCACCCTGACAGAAAATCCCAAGCAAATGAAGAGGGTCCTGATCCCCATAAGACTTAGGTTGATTCAGCTTCTTCTGTTTTTGCTTTTCAATAAAGAACTTGTCCAGTCTTTTCTTCCTTTTTCTGGTTTGTCATCTCTCTTTTATGCGCTTCCTCAAGCATCCAGTCCCTCTTTCACCTCTTCTGGCTGTCTTAGTCCAGAGGCGCTGCCTGTGTCCTGGCCACAAGGATTTATGCTCCAGCTTCTGCTCTGTGGGGATCCAACATTCACTGGCAGCCAAAACAACAAATTAGGCTCCGGGTATTCATAGCGCACTTAATCCCGAGGCAGCAGGTAGTGGTCCCAGTGTCAGCGCACTCAGTCAGCCAGCTGAAGCAGGGAGGAGTGAGTCGATGAGAGAAGTCAGCGAAAAGATACAGCAATACAGAGTGAGGGGAAGTAAACGAGAGGGAGGAGGAATGTTGGCAGAAGGAAAAGCAGCTCCTGACACTTCAGTCCACCTTTTTGGGTTTTTTTGGGGTGGGGGTGGGGGGGTGGGGGGGAGAAAAAAGCACCAGTGTGTCGCTGGTTTCCCAAACACTCTTCTCCTGAGCGCTTCTCTCTCAGCTTTCAGCCAGCGGAACGGATGAGCGCATAATGAGAGAGCGAGTGCGAGAGAGAGAGAGAGAGAGAGAGAGAGAGAGGTGGGGGGAGTGGATGAGGGGCTGTCTTTAACAAAGCCAGAGGGGAGGAGGGGTTGAAGTTGGGTGAGGGAACAGGGGGGAAGAAATGAGCTAGAATAAAGGCTTTGGGGAATAGTACTCGAGCCCTGTCAGAGAATGGGGGGGGGGGGCAGAAACAGTGCAGCAGCAAAACAAAAGAGGGCCACAGTCTTGGGAGATGTCAACCAACTCCTCCATTTGTTTATAGCCCAATCAAAAGAAAGTCTCTTCCAAAAGAGCTGAAGAATTTCTACAAACATTTAATGGGGCAAACAGAGAGAAAATAGGCATGAGGAGGGAGGAAGAGAGAAAAAATGATAAACATTAAAGTCAATCATGTATTGAGTCTCTCCAAACAGTACAACTCACTTGTTTTTGACCAATATGTGCAACCAGTGCAGAAAGAAGCCTGAAAAACTCCACTGCATTCAACAACAAGCCAATATTCAATTAATTAACAATCCCATTTGGCTGCTTTTTTCTGACTTACTTTCGTGACAACTAGGAAAATGTTTTTTTCCCCTCTTTGCTAAATAAAATGGCGAAAATGAATATTCAGCAGTTCTGGCAAATGATCTGAGGCAGAAGCACTTCTATTTATCTATTTCATAGCATGTAATTTTTTGCCCTTTTTAAAAGCAATGCATTATTGCTCTTCTAATGAGATAATGAGGTCAGAATAGAGGGGTGGTTACGCTGTGTTTTAGCAAGACCCTGCATCAATATCTACTTTGAACAAACTCAACGGCAGCAGGCGACAGATGCAAGGCAGTATCTATCATCAATTATTTATGTTTTTTTCACTCTCTCTATCTGTGTCTCCATCTCCGCCGTTCACTCCCCCCACTCTGCACTTTACACAAGGGTGCGCACACACATACGCACTGACGGTGATGCACACAGCGGCTGCATCCACAGAGGGATTGCATGAATGCACACACAATTGCCTTCTCTGTCTGATAGAAACTAGCACATACACACAGCAAAATAGTTCCTTCTGTCTTTTTGTCTTTGTTTTCAACCTACAAGCTTACACAACTTCGACACGCTACAGTACATTCTCACACAATTGCGCACGCACACTCACACACAGGTAAGTGGTCTTGCTTCCCCTCAAAGTCATTTATCAATTTGGACAGAGTGTTGATTCCCAAACCTAAGGTGAGCTCAATGGGGGAGACTCTAATACAAGGGGAGCCGGATTTTCAAACCGCCTGCTGAGGGTCAAGAGTTCACCCCCTCATCATCAGCAACACCAGCCAACCAGAGGTGCCTCCCCCCTCTCAGCTCTTTCCAGACACGATACCCCAAACAGTCCTCATCAGCTCTCACGTTACATAACAAAATCATCTAATGGATCGACTCTAATTGATGGACTGACTGAATAGAAAAAGGAAAACAGCTGCTGTCTTATTTGTTGCCTCTCTTTTGTCCCCCTTTTCAATTTTATCCATAACTGTGTCTTTGTCATCATGCTGCTTGTCTCAGCAAGAGGGAATTTCAGGTTCAGCAAGGGGTTAAAACAATTACAATACAGAGAAGTGCATAACACCACAACATCACAGGTTGTGATCATGAATGAAATGTCACATACTCCCAGCAGAGGGCGCTAGGGAGTCGGCCTGGCCCTCTGCTCTGCTGCCACGACCCAAATAAAATCTTCTATTGACATCAAAGCTCAGCTGCTTTGATCCATTTTTAATGCCACAAGTATGTACAAAGTTAACATCTCTCTCTGAAGGCTTTGAAATAGCAATTTCCATTATAGAGCCAAAGGAGCTGCTCTATTGTTTAATGGTCTGGCAGGAGTAAAAGTTGGCTGTGTGTGTGCATATGCACGTGTGTGTGCTATTCTTTATGCACAGGGTGAGAAATTTGTCAAGTTCAATAACTGATTGACAATTATGCTTCAATAAAAGTATGTGTGTGTGGTTTTCCACGTGTGTGTGTGTGTGTGTCTATGCGCATGTGTGTGCGTCTCTGCATCCTTGTGCACATCCTGGTCTTCCGGTTGACCGGCATTGATCTAATTGATCTAAGAGAAAAAACAGTTACCACCTTTGCTGAAGGACAATTTCTCCTCCAAGTGGAAAAAAACGGTTATCATGTGAAAAAGAGCCGTTACCACTGAGACTTCAAAACAAAATTAACCAACATCAAAGAGAGAAAGGGTCAGATCACAAATGGTAATATTTCTGCAACTTTGCAATGATAAATGGTATCTAATCATCACTGTGTTGTATTTAAAAGCACTTTATCTGTGTTTGGTCAGTGCTCTGGAGCAAATAACGAGACGTGACTGTGTGTGTTTATTTTCTTATTTAAGTGGTTAAATGTAACAATGCTCCAAAGATTTCAACTGACATTGAACATTTTAACTGTGGTGCAGATTCACAGAGAGTAACTTGTCAGAGGTGGTACAGATGACTAAGCACCCGTGGGATCATTTTTTCAGAATACTGCATTTCCTGGTTCAGAACTGATGAAATTAATACAAAACAAAGTCGTTCAACCTGACATTACAGGCTTAGTTTTATGGCTCTCTTTCTGACTTTGAGTTTTTTTAAGGTCACTAACACAGCATTATCCTGAAACATGAAACAAGTATAAAAGTTTTACTGCTGAATCTCTCATCATATAACCTGTTTGGGAAAAACTGTGTGTAAGGATCTGTCGCTAAATGCGACAACAAGAGCTTTGTACATCAGGGTGTGTGAAAAAATCTCTGTTGATGAATATACCAACACCCCATTAGAGTGAGATTCTGTCCATTTTTCAAAGAATTGGTTTTCAAAAGCGAAGCTGTTGCCTTCACTAATGGCATTAGAGATCATCTTTCCCTGCTTTCCATTGTAAATGAGGGCTCTAATGATGTTGATGAAAAGAATAAAGTCTGTTAAAATTTAGAACGGATTTGGTAATCACCTACACTAAAGCCCGTCTACTGGCCCCGTCGACTATTCATGTCCGCCTCATTTCCAAGATAATTTACTGATTTGTCATTTTGTGTTTTATTTTCTTTCAATGCATGTGTAATAATAGATAATGAGAAATCTGCTGCAATGACACTTATTTCAGCCAGTGGCAAAGCTCAGTGAGAAGCTAGTGACTGTTATTTTCTGGTATGTATTTACATGGCCCAATTGCCCCAAATAACATCAGTGGAGTGACACTTCTTGTAAGTGTATCTAATTCCGAAATGAGCTTTCCATATAAGGCCACGAATTCAGCTTTCAGGGACATCACGTCAGCACCGTAAGGTCATGTTGAATTCCTCATGTGTATCAAGCCATGCAGAGATGTTACCAGGTGGGCCAATTGTCTTGCTACAATATTAACTCCAATCATCATAAGTCAGACTTCCCTGCACCATCCAACAGAATCCCAGACTTTGCAGTCATCAGACCTCCGAACTGAGCAGTAGCCATCCAGGAGCAACGAGGCTGGGGCCTCTCACAGCTGTGCAAAGCTAACAGCATTAACCTCTGCTGAACTGGGATTTAAGAAAAAAGGGTGGGAGGCACGAGGACAGATGATGATGAGGGACACAAACAAGAGGCTTCTCTGATTAGTGTTATCATGACAACCAAACATCAACACTACAACAAATGATTGAAAAAATTTTTCATTTTGAGATGTTCAATAGTTGTTTCACAGTCTGCAAGCTGAAATTAAGGTTCAACTCCAGACACAGGCTATAGATGGGAGACAAATTAAAAGATAAATATGCATTAAATGTTTTAGTCAATTGTTGGGCCACCGCAACCTTCAAAAACAGCTGCAATGCCTCTATTCTCAAAGTCTGTGAATCTCTGCTGAGGGGATGAACAATATTCTTCCAAAAGATATTCCCTCATTTGGTGGTTTAATGATGGAGGAAAAGAACACAGTCTAACTAGGTGTCCAGGACAAAAACAGATAGATGATAGATCCATGAGTTTAAATGTGCAAAAGTACCACACAGCAGTTTATAGGACTATGATGAAGCATTTTGAACTCTGGAAAGTTATCATATTGCAATGACCTTGAGGTAAACAGTAGAATTTCACGTTACGAAGTACTCTACTGGGAATGTGCACTTGCATGTATTTGTTTGGCCATCACAGCACCTTACTGGATCATGTTGCATTGCATTATGACACATTGTGAGACAGGTTCAACTTTGTTGCCGGATGACCTCATTTTTTTGGCTGTCTGAACATGGCCTAACACTGTACTTCAATAAATGTTCAGTTGGGTTGAGATCTGGTGTCTGTGAAGGCCATAGCATATTATTCACATAATTTTCATACTCATCAGACCATTCCCTGAGCCTTTGTGCTCTGTGCGGAATGTCATGTTCCATTTTATTATGTTTGTTCAATGAATTATTAGACATGAATGCAATCTGGCTCCTAACCCTGGACTACAGGAGTTAAAAAGCTCAAAACTGTCCACCATGTTTTTATACTAATCCCATTTCACCCAACATGGTTGAGAAAACTGATGCCAGTAGCTGAATATTGCACTTTTTCACTTTTCTGACTCAGTGGATGATGATTGTGCATGTGAGTGTGTATGAGAGAGTTCTCACACTGGGTGGGCTCCACACAATATGACTCACATTGTGACAAATCGCTCAGCATTTGGTGTCAAATTGGGTACATTGTGACACTAAAAGCAGTCGAATGCAGCCCATAGTTGAACATGACTGTTCAGAAATCCATGGGTCACAGCATTTGGGTCTTCTTGAAATCTGTCAGTTCTGTAAAGAACACTGGTGGTAAGCCTGACCTGTTCCGACTGCTAACCAGTCCTCCAGCTGATGCTGTTTAGCTATCCACTGAAGAGTCGATGGTCAGTATGATCCACCTGCCCACACTCAACACTTCTGGCCATATTAGCCTCTTCCTACTGTTCCATCCCACACTGCCATGACCTGCTTTTTCAGCCTAGTCTGAGCCAGCTCTTAGCCTGGGGCCTCATCCAGGATCTGTCCACCTCTAGACACTAAGTTCCATCTCATTCGGTGAGGATGGTATTCTTTGCCTTGGGGCTAATCTGTAGAAGAAGATGCCAGCCATAGCCTGAGGGCTGATGTTCTCAGACCTCCTGCCCATTGACCCTCCTCCTTCCTTTCAACCGGTCTAAATGAAGAGGAACTCGTTCAGGAAGGAGAAACTTGTTGTTAGCCAGCTCTGATTTTTTAGCCAGAGCCTCCTGCACATCAATACCCACAACAATAATGATTTCAGTATATAATATCTTCCCTGCTCCACTCTCTTGCCCTGTTTATTCAGGTCTTCAGCACCAACAATTTTCCCTTAATGGCCATGTAGGAAATTATTCCGATGGATGGGCACAGACTGGAAATAATGAGAGAAAGAGAATGAAATAGCAAAAAAGGAGAGCAACAGAGAAGGAACAGGTGGGAAGAGGAGAAAGAGAGCAACCTGGGAGCTTGGCTGCTGTGGGCTGAGCTCGTGGAGAGTGACACTTCTCCATGAGGCTCGCATATGGAGCCAATTGTGGCAGCAGCACAGGAAGGCTGGGAGCAGGGTATCAGAGGAGGAGTGGCTGGCTCTGACAGCCTTTACACAGGAAAAGCAAGGCTGATGAAGCTGAAGGATGATACAGATGTCAGTCCCTGGCCAAGTCAGCCATCTGTCACGGGGAACCAGCCAAGTCACACTGTCCCCATCAAGCAGAGAGAGCATGTGATGACCCGTCATTATGAGTTAGGAACTGTCCTTTCAATATGGCTGATTCCCGACAGTAGCTTACCTTGCATTGGTGTGGACAGTGGAAAATTAATGTACAGGTAAGGTTTGGTGTATAAGTAACATCATTTCTTCAGAGTGCTGTGCAGAAAGTGTCAGATACTGAAAGTTGACAGTCGTTGTTCAGATTCCTAGGCTTATTTACTTATTCTTAGATTAGATATTTCGTGATCTGAATCGGGAAACTTTAGACAGCAAATTTTTGACTTGCATTATTCACACAAATGACCACTACAGTGTTTTCCATGTCCGTGTTTCTTAACCCCAGACAGTGCAATGTACAGACATTAGCTGTAGCTAGCATCGTGCACACCGGCCGTGCATGGAGTTTTTGTGTTTGTGTGACTTTAATGTGCTTTATTAACAGGAGTAATAAAGTCTGTAGGTATGTATTAAATTTTTTGCTCAAATTAAAAAATTTTCAACATGTCTTCACTTCAGTTTTCAGTGTAAATTTAATTCTATATATGTCCACTTTGCGACTTTACATGCAACCAATTCTAAAATTTACATCTGAGGGCACTATAAAAAATATTGTTTTGGTAGATAGATACTGTTGATATTCTGTCCCCTCTCCCACAGAGGAGAATCACTGTACAGAGACATGGCAGCTGGCAGGAGTAACTTCCTATAGCATTTGTTGTCACAGTGGAGCTGAAGAAGTCCCTTACTGAAAATGCACTGCTGTTTGTCCAGCAGGTCATGAAGGGATGCCAGACATCTCCATGATGTGTCCAGTTTGTGCAGCGTTCTCCTCTCCACAACCAACTCTAAGGGATCCAGAGAGGTCCCCAGCACAGACCCATCCTTCCTGTTCAGTTAATTCAGTTTGTTGGTGTCACTGGCTCTGATGCTACTGTTAGAGCAAATTGCAGCAAAGAACACTGCACTGGCAACAACATGATGGTAAAACATCTGCAACATCTTGCTGCACACTTTAAAGGACCTAAGCTTCCTCATGATGTAGAGTCTGCTCTGTCCCTTCCTGTAGACAGCCTCTGTGTTGCACTTCCAGTCATGTCAAGATCGACTCCAAATTATTTGTATCCTTCCACTACCTCCACCTCCTCTCCAAGAATGAAAATGGTGTTTAACATAGTCCTAGTCCGCCCGAAGCCCACAACCATCCCCTTGGTCTTGGCCACATTCGAGAGCAGGTGGTTGTTCCCACACCCCGCTACAAATTGGTCCACCATGTGTCTGTACTCTGCCTCCTGTCATCCGCTGACACAACCCACAACTGCAGAGTAATCTGAAAACTTCTGCTGATGACAGGATGGCTTTGTAATCAAAGTCAGAGGTGCAGAGGGGGAAGAGGGAATGTTGAGCAGACAGTCTCCTGTAGTCCTCCTTTGCTGCTGACCACCAACTCAGACACACATCCCCGCATCTGTCAAGCTGTCAGTAATCCAGGAAGTTGCGGAGACATCTACCTGCATATTCTGGAGCTTGCTTTGTCTACGGGAGGAAGGGATCCTTGAAACATGTAGATAATAGCGTCAACGACTCCAACCTGAGGGCGATTGGCAAACTGCAGCTCACCTGAGGTCTGAGATGGGCAATCACTATCAAATCAGTACCGAATTTCAGGTATTGTATTGGCACCAATCTAAAATGTTCAAATGGTACCCAGCCCTGCACAGATGTGAGGGAACGTAGAGGAGGTAGTGAGTAGTACAAGAGGAACTTTGGGCGAGCCCTAATTATAATCATTCAGTTAACACTAAAGTCAAAGATATTAGGGAAGAGTCATTTCAAAAAGCTAAAAATGCTACGGTCACTGGAATATGCTGACAGAAAGTAACTAATTCTTTAACATTTCTTGAAAAATAAAAGGTTTCAGTTATTTAATGAGCTCCATGTCTGAAGCAAAACATTGTCATTATTCACACTGACTTGAATTAGAAATATTCTATTTTAGATTCCAGCTCCATCAAAGGATTTATGTACTGTACAGTGAATCCCTGGTGTTCTACATCAATAATCCTGCTTTTTCTGAAAATATAATTACTGTTGCCATTACTTTGTTTAACTATAGCATGACAGATCAACATACATTGCTGTAACGTATACATACTGTACACAAGTCGATTTAACCGACTAACTTTCTGGCATCCAAGCCTACAGTGACAAGCTATTACACACTGGGAGCCTTTCATTTGCATTTATAGTAAAGAACTCGCTCTCCTCCATCCCCTTCCCTTTTTCTTTCTGTCTCAGCCCATCACCGGCTGCTGGCTGCACGTCGAGCTGGATCTTCTCAGATAGAGGGCAGAGAGGGAATATTAATTGGCGAGCAATACCCCCTTGTTGAGACGCAGCCCATAAATGAAACGGCTATAAATTATTTAAATGCTTAATCAGACGGCATGTGCTCAAGTTATTCTCTCAAACAAGACAGCTTCTGTGCTACTCCTTTTTTTTCCTCCTAGTAAATAATTCTACTTCCTTTTGATAAGAGTGCAGTAAGACAAGGCTGTGAGCTAGAAGTAGAAGCCTAATGAAAATATGGTGCCACAATGACGAAATAGCTGTTTTCTGGCTGCAATCACGGTCAGGAAAATGAATGACCCGCTTAGCACCAGGTATTAAAATACATCCTGTGTTTGGAGGATTTTATTCTGATAGACGAAAAGTAGATAAAGTGTAGGTGTAAATGCACGCATGGTACACTGACTATTAGCAAGCAGGTGTGAATGAAATGAGACTGATTCATGAAGAATGCATGCAGCAATCATATAATACGAAACAAAAAATATTTGCACATGGATCCAACCAGGAATTGTAGTACTGGTACTGGCAACAGATTTTAAAGTTTATACCAGCAAAGCATTTGAATTAGTGCTCAACGATAAGTCAGTTAATCAGTAAATTAAATGAGAAATACAGCATTTGTCCATGACCTCTAGAACTGCACAGACGCACTTTCGGATCTGACATTCACAGGACAACATAATTTGTCTGTGCCTTCCAAAACCGTTACAAATCACTTTTAAAAAATAAATCTGTTTTATGAGGTGAAAACTCTATGGTTGAGGTTCGGTTAGGTTTAGTCACAAAAACAACTTGGTTAGCCTTAGGGATAGATCGTGGCATGGTTAAGGGACCTTCATATAATCCTACGTTTACGGTTATGGAACAATCATGGTCTTGTTAAAAAAAAAAAAATCTTGACTTATCAATGGGAAATGGAAAACAAACAGCCATTTCCTGTGTTAAAGTGTGAGTGCTGAAACAACTGATGCTTCTTGGGAAGACAATCTCAATTAATAAAGTTGTTGAGGTCAGTGTAAATTCGTTATCTTTTCTTTTGGACTAAAAAAGCCTTTTCAAATGTAACTTTGGGCTCTGGGTATTGTGATAGCAATTCTCAATATTTTCATTTTTAGACTAAATAATGGTCAGTTCATCCAAAAAAAAAAAAAAAAAAAAAAAAAAAATCGACAGATAAATAGGGCTAAGTATTGTGCCTCAATACTTTTTTGCTACGTTCCTGCCAGTTTGGACACTGTTATATTTAGGTAAAGTTGTTGTACAGGGTGTAAAATTTTTGTTTCTTTTGTTAAATGAAAAAACGTTTTAGAAAAATATGTTCACATTTCTCAAAGTAAGCCGTCGAAAACAAAGTGGGATTTTGTTATCAAAACTCAGGTTCTATTATCTAAAAATTTCAATACCCAGCACTGCAGATAAACTGAACATGAGTTGATAGTTGCATTCCTAATTTAACATCAAAACAAGAAACAATCTGGACACAAGGTGGATGCCAGTCACTACGAACACCACCCCAGAGCTCAGGGGTAAGCAAGGTCAGTGCTGTCATAGGTGGTTTGCAGTTAGAAGGAAACTAAAGCCAGGAAAGAGGGCCATTACTGGCCGCAGAAAGCAGAGAGCACCCAGTAAAAAACCATCGTTAGACTCCTAAGCCAGCTGACAGACGGCAATATCTCCTACCGTAAACCCTGAGGGCCAAAACACACAGCCGAACGCTGTGTGTACAACCCCCACACCGGCAGCAGCAAGGCACGCCCCGGCCCACGGCCCCGCTACACTTCATGCCACTGTGTAGCGGGGCATGAAGTGTGGCCTGGCCACCCTTGATTAAACACATTTTTTTCCAGAGAAAATGGGCAGCTCGACTTCCCTCTCCTGAACTCTTGCTGTCTCTGTCGCTGTTTCTCGTGTCTGTACAATGGATGAGGAGAGACTACTTGTTGAGGTCCAGAAACATAAAGAGCTATGTGACCCACAATCATATTATTACAAAGACAAAAGATACTGTCTGGCAAGCCAAAGCTCTGGAGATTGACTCTTCAGGTGAGAAATCAAGTTTAAGTACTAGTAGGTGTCCACACTATAAATTAATGTCTGCACATTGTTGAAAACATTTTTATGGTAGAAATTTTATTAGTATAGTATGATCAATGGTCTATTTTCCCACTCTGTGTGTGGTCCTGGTCCTGTTGGCGCACTCCAGCGCAACGCCTCCTATTGGTGCTAAGGGCGGCAATTCACACCCGTCATATGACGCACTGCGGCGCTGCAGTGGCACTGCACCTGCTGTCTGTCAACCACAACTCTTTAACTACTCCTTTGCAGCAATACAATGCTCTGAGACCATTCAATACACATTTATACACGATAAGTGACTTGGCATTCACAGACTTTCCAGACAAATATATAGAGACAGACAGACACACATTATCCTTCAAATGCAACACCTAAATGAGCACACAAGTGCTGCGGGGTTAAAATAAATGGACTGCTAAAATCTGCAACAAGAGGGTGGAAACCTGATGCTTCAATGGATGTTTAATAATTCCTTCTTCAAAAAAAGTTTAAGATCAGAAAAAACCCTTGAAAGTACTGTAGCTGCAAGAGCCAGTTTAAAGGGCTTACTGATGTTTCCTCCCTTTTAACTTTTCACAGCTAAGAAGTCCTTTACCTCACTCACCAACACTCTGATTAGCTGGAAAACCCATCTTCAAACTCCTGCTTTGACAAACATCCTGTTTGCTAAAGTGTCCTTGAGCAAGATTCCATCCAACTTTCGAGTTCTGTCCTGTGGCTGAGCATGTCCTCTGACCCCCATCTTTAATGAGACAAGAGAATTTCTCCAAAGGGATCAATAAAGTATCAGTCTTCCTGATGCTGGGTCACAGCAGAAAAACCTCAACCTTACCTGGTGATTGGTAGGGATGGGAATTGATAAGAATTTATTGATACCAATGCCATTATCATTTCTGCTTATCGATCCACTTCTTTATCAATTTCCTTAATAATTCCTGATCAATTTTCCAATTGGAAAAAAATGTAGGCCTACACAGGATTTCAGCGTTAATGCAACTGTTTTATTATCGCTGAGTCTGTCATCATCTAAAATGGAAGAAATGAGACAACGTTTGTACAGCATTCGTTTTCATTTAGTTTTTCTTAGTCAGAGAAAAAATCTGCTAAGCCCTGCCTACATGGCACTAATGTTATTATAATCTAGGATACTTACTCTCGGAAATCGCCATACTGCTCATTTGGGAAGCAGTGACACTCGTGCGTAGAGCCAAATACATCGCATTCCTGGAATTTAAGCCCATGTTGCGCAGAAAGATGTTTCAGCATATTGCAGGTGTTTCCGCCCTTACTTGATATTATCATTTCACAGACATTACAACTAGCACTGTCATCATTTTTCTTTGTGAAATGCAACCATGCAGTCTTTTCCACAGGTTGAGAACCTGTGTTGGTGGGTGACGTGGCGTGTGAATGATGTACATGCAGAGACTCATGTAGTTTAGGGGCGGAGAGTGTAACCCAGGTTATTTTCTGTAGCTACAATTTACAGTTGTCCCGTAAACGCCTCACCTGCTGACTATCAGTAGTCTCCATAATTTACCAATGTTCCCCAAACGCTTCACATGCAGGCTACTGGTAGATGCTTGATAGGTGGCTGTGCACAGAGAAGCCTCTGGTCCCAACTCAGACAGATATTTGGCCAAAAATTCGTTTGTTCGAAAAAAGTGGAATAAAGCTTTCTAACATAAGATTTACCTAAGTTGAAACCGAGGGATTTTATCTACCTGGGTCTTAATCGACCTGGGCTGGCTGCCCAACTGGAGCCTATGTATGGGAAACGCAGCCACGCTTTGGACCGTTTCTTCCTTTCCACCCTGACTCTTTCTCTCTGCAGGTTTCCAGCAGCGTAGACACGAGTTTGACGTCATTGTTTTGCAATGCGCAACTGTCAGAAAAAACATGCCAGCATCGATAGAGAGAATTAAGAAGCTTGGAGGCATACGATTCCAATGGTTTGGATAATTTGGAATCGGTTCTCAATTCCCATCCCTGGTGATTGGCCTCAACTTTAGCTTCTGCGTAGTGTCGACAAGGGTAGAGGCACAGTGTATCCTCAAAGAGCAAAGCAGATTTTAAAAACATTACATGAATTCAGGTTGTTATAAAGCAGTTGTCTGGTGTTGGTCTAGGCTCTGGGGTCGAACTTTGGACAGTGAAACTGAAAACAGATGTGCTTTATCATTAGCACAGTAATCAGTTATTTATGAATTTCCTATCAATCTTTACAATATAAAGTTGATGAGCACTGCATCCTATCATCATGAAGGTCCACTGTTTGAATGTCTGAAACTTTCTGTGGAGTTAATACTGAATGTTCTCACTGTGTTCATGCGGATTTCCTCTGGCTGTTCTCGTGTCCTGCTACAGTCTAAAGTTCTGGTTTGCTGGAGACTCACAGATGCCCATTTGTATAAAATGTATTTTTCTGTGAGTGTGAGCTTGTCAGTATACACAAGGTACCTGTTCAGGGTGTCTCCTTGTTTTTTTCTCATGTGCCCTTGAGTATGAAGAAAAGCCACTCCAGACTTACTAAGTGAAAAAAGTATATAGGGTTACATAACCAAAAACAATCTATGTGAATCAATACAGGGGACAAATATGCACTTCTCTTGACCGCTGACGAGACCTGTATGTCTGTGTGTATGGATTGTATATGTCCTTCTATCCTGGCCCTCCCTCTTCATCTTCATCATGTTGTGCAAAGCACCCAAGACTCAATCGCGGCAGGAGTGGTATGTGTCGATGTGTCAACTCGTCTGTCATCCAGAAGTGGCGGGGGTGGAGTCAGGGGGGAAGCAGAAATGGGAGGGAGGGCAGTGGACATGGTTTTTGCAAGCAAACGCATGACAATGATGAGCTTGGCGTGTCGCCGAGGCAACAAGCGGCCTCATCCATTATTCATCTGGGTAACAAACTGATAAACGAGGTAAATGAAGAGGAACAACGGCAGCGAAAATCATGCCGACGGAACGAAAGAGACATTTAGAAGCTGGCGGCACCAGCGGCATCCTGAGGTGCATATTAATCTGCGAGGTAAACAACAAGGTCTGGACACAGGGTCAAAGCAAAGCGGCTCTCATCCTTGAGAAGAGTAACGTGGAGCAACTCTGCAGCTTCGGAAAAATCGCCCCCCCCCAAAAAAAAAAAACCCCAAAACAACAACAACAGAAAAAAAAACAATCAAATCAGACCAAGAAAATGCATACAGGTGTTACAGGGAGGCTTGGCATCTCTGCAGAATCACCACATCTACAGTGGCTAGTTCTCACATTGTTAGTCACCCACCTACCATGTGCGCCCAGCACCCTTCACACCATCAGAAAACAGGCTACTAATCCCTTTGCAGCGCAAATTGAAGTCCCAAACAGTTGCATCAGTCTACCACCACAGGTACAGAAAGCATGTCTCACATGTCATGCCAAATTCATGCAACACGATTTGTACAAGACAGCAGGGGGATGAATTATTGCCCTGTTGCTACGGTAACACCTCGTATGCAGAAAACACCATGCGTGGTTTGAAAATTGTTGATTTGTGAGATTTCATTTTGAAAACCATTCCAGTGATGAGGGCAAGGGAGGAATGAAAGAGGGGAAAAAACTGACTGAGGGAGAAAAAGAAAAGAGATTCAGATACAGTGAGAAAAAAAGCAAGAGGGAGAAGGAGAGAAACAAGACAAGGCTTCATTCGCAGCAATTTACAGCAGTGCTTTAGACAATTTGGGTCACTTCTGTCACTGTATTTCTATAAGGCAAGCAGAAACACCTCATCTGCCATTCATTTCATTTCCATTCCAACACCTGCAAGCCATTTGCATTCTGTCAGTTTTACCTCTTCCTTTCATTTCTCCGCATGCCACTACATTTCCTGAATGATAACATACTGGCAGTTTCTACACTGGCATGATAGGGCCAGGATACAACACCACCTGCATCTAAAGCAGGGGGGAAATGGTGAGCCTTTTTCCAATCCTGTCTGTCTTTCTTTCTGTGTCTTCATCCCTCCACCATGAGTCACAGTCGTCCTCTCAAATTTCCACCAATCCAACCCCACCCCCAAAAAAAAAAAAAAAAACAAAAACGACCCCCAACCACACACGTCTTGATCAAATCCAGATCTTTGCCATCTGACCCTTGTGAGCAGGGCCCAGTGACTCCCTGGGGACCCGAGGCAGGGTCGTATGTCTTGCCTTTCCACAGCAACAAATTAACCTGGTGCTCAATAGCTCGCCTGATTGGCTATCATGAGATCTATGCCATCATTCCTAATAGTGGAGCCCGACAGGGGCACAGCGTTGTCATATACAGGCATTACTGACACATTATGCCAGAGCAAGCAAGCAGCCATGCAGAGCCAGTTTCATCAAGTTAAATTTAACATTTTTTTTTTTTTTAAATCCAGTTAGAATAAAGTACAAGCCCAGTTTTTCCACTAGGATTGAATGTGAAAAAGAAAACAACTGTAGTTTAAGGAAGAGTAGCTCTGCTTGTCTGGGCTGATCCCTCATGAGAAATACAACACGGCAAGAAAAATAGTCTGGAGACCTAAAAAAGAGAATTTTAGGCATACAGGCTGAAGAACTTTAAATGCTATGAATTGAGATATTCACAATACATCCATATTCATAAGATTTTTAAGACGCACTGTGCACTTATTACATACTGGTAGCCCGGAAATGTCAGAGAGAAGAAACTGTTTTTGAATTTTGAGGATTAAGAACCTGCATGCAGCACTTCATGTTTACCGATCAGACCAGCCTGTGAAGCTTTATACCAAAGGGATATGAGAGAAAATAAGGTTCTAACACTGGTGAGCCCTGCTTTCTTAATATGGAGCCCTTGCCCACTGCTGTTTGTGAGACAGGAGTTCACTTCAGCGGTAATCCTTGGATTTCTTCTTCTTTCTCTTAACTTTCCATTTTGAAGATTGCAGTTATTTCTTTAATGCAAACAGTGATGTCCTTTTCCTTGGATTGTCTGTCTTGATGACATTCTTGTCTTTGTTCAGCCCTGGTGGCTATTACTGCTAATGCTGGTGACGGACTACTTGTATTCGTAATACACAAACCAAAAGCATTCCTCAATGTCAGGATTCGTCTCACAACAATTTACCAAGCATCAATTATTTAAAACAGTAAATGAAAAAGCCTTTAGGTAGAATCATTACTGTGTCAAAAAAAAATAATCAGAAAAACACTGATTTATATATATTAGAATGTTTTGTTAGAGTTTATAATTAGGATTTTACATTTCAATAGGCTGCAACTCATGATTATTTTCATTTGTTGACTATTTTGATTAATCAATCAAATATTTACTCCATAAAATGCCACAAAATAGTAAAACACAAACTTCACAATTTCTCAAATCCCAAACAGTTCCAAACCCAGAGATATTCAATTTACAACAGTACATAGCAAGCAAATCCGTAAATCCTCAGATTGGTAACAGAATAGTTTTGACATTTTTGGAAATATATGTCAGATCAGAAAATTGATAATACTCTCATGTCTGCACATGAGCAGGAGTCTTGTTGTCATCTTGAGGTTGCCACGCAACCGGCAGAGACCCTAGGAAGTCACTGCACCTGGCCAAGAAATAGTCCTCCATATGACCCCATGTAAAACTTTTCGTTTTTTTTTTGTAAAGATTAAACAAACAAGACATAACATGTTTATTAGTAAGTTTTAGGGGTGCTGGTAGATTATTTACCTTTGGACAGAGACAGGTTAGCTCATTCTCCATTTCCAGTCTTTATGCTAGGCTAAGATAACCAGCTGCTCGCTGCAGCTTCACATTCATAGTAGAGGCATGAGACTTTTATAAAGTAAATTTCCCAATATGTTAAACTGTTCCTGCAAGATTGAAACTAGCTAATGATTTGACAGAGTAATCCAAACGCATCTTACTTTTTTTGAGTTTTCAACCACATCTCACAGTTTTCATTAGCTGAGGATCTCAGAATTTGAGATGTGGTTAAAAGCGTTTGAAAACGGTAATACGTGGACTTTGAGCTAAGATTATTTTGTCAAACTACTATTTCTAAGTTCAAGAATGAACTTTCACGCTCAGTTATCAAACTTGTTATTTTTTTTGTCAAGCAGCCACTCTAGCAAACGACTAATCCTTCAGCACTGCGGTTTGTCTTCTCCTCTGTCATACTTTCATTTGGTTAAATGGCGCTTGTGTGCACATCCGACTTTCTGATTTTGGCTGATTAGACAAGTGCATTTTTTGCTAAGAATCCCTGAGCAGCTTTAAGATGTTTTCAACACGTGCACACACCCTGGGATTTGTACGTAATATGTGTGTTGCGTTGTGGGGGTATAGCAGTCCTGTGATTCAGAATGGCAAACCCTTTAAGTGGAGAGATGGGGAGAGGGAGAGAGAGATCATCAGAGCCATTACTGCGTGATAAATGATTTGCTAGCTGGTGAGTTGCCCTGAGCAAGATAGTTAGGCTGAGTGTGTGGTGTGTGCATGGGGGGGGTGAGTGGTTGGGGGGTGGGTTAAACCTGTGGCTCACTTCTATCAAGATCCCTTGGCTCCCATGTCCTGCTAATGCACTCTGCTTCATTACAACCAGAGAGGAGGGTTGAATGTACAGACACACACACACATACAAACACAAAACTGAACTCTAACTATATGAATTCACACTTTGTCTTTTGCTCAAACACATACATGCACCCGCATGCACAAGTTGAACTCACCTATCCACAATTCTATCACAGACGGGGACACACAATCAACTTCTCCTCACACACGCGCGCACACACACACACACACACACACACGCTCTCACACATACACTCTGCAGGCAATCACATCTCAGGGGAAAAGGAGCTGGAGTGAGGGCCAAGCTCAGAGGAGGAGGAGGCAAATTAGTGCAGAGTTGAAAGAGCAGAATGGTAGCCGGAGAGAGAGGGGGAGATTGGGGGGAGGATAGAGCAGGCCAGGCTGGTGGAATATACCAGTGGGGGGATAAGAAGTGTGAGTTTTGAAGCAAAAGGAAGAGAGGTGTGAGTAGAGAGAGAGATACTAAAAAGATTCTGATGCAGTAAAAAACATGTAAGTAAAAAACAGGCATTAGATGTTAAAAGCTTGGAAAGGGTGAATGAACAGAGAGAGAGAAAAACACAGGGGAGCTGGAATGGCAGCAAGGAGAAGAAAGGATAGGAGTAAGGGAAAGACAGCAAGAGGGTAATGGCTGGTGGGAAAGGTGCAAGCAGCTCCTGCCAAGATAGAGCAAGAACCAGAGTGGGAAAAGAGGGAGAGAAATTGAGCAGCATAACCCTCAAGACCCCACTGTCTGCAGATGAGAGCGGTGTGTACGGGCTGATGTGTGCATGTGTGAGTCTACATCATTGTATGTTGCACGATGCGTTGGCAGGTCTGAGAGTTGGTGTCATGCTCCTCTGCTTCTCCATAGTTGAGGTTGGGAGGGAGGGATTTCTGGTGCGATAGTCCCTGGGGGAGCTCCTCACGCTGGCCTCAGACAGCCTGCTTGCCTGGCCTGACGGCGCCCACCTCTGGATGAGGCCCAGGAAGGGAGACACTGCTGGATGAGCCCTGGCTCAGAGTCTGAGTTCCAAATCACCAGCCAATATACACCCTGAGGTTATATGCTGACATTAAGGTGGACGTATGAAGAACCTTTGTGTGGAAAGTAGTTCCTTTCTTCAAGATCTTCTCCTTTTTCTGTACAGCACCAGGGCCTCTTTTTAATTTTGATTGGAATTTTTCACTATTTTCTGACATTTTGTAGGCAAATGATTTATGAAGTAATCAAAACTAGAAAATTGACAGATTAAGTGTTAATGAAAATATTCATTAGCTGCAGCCCATCTTGTTTGTTACCATTAATAGAACTCAAATCTAAAAACCAATGTGGTTATGCCTGTTGATATTTAAACAATAAAAACCATGATTTGTGTTTCTTCTGATGAACAATTACCATGCATTATATTAAAATTCAACACAAACCAAAGTCCTATCATAAGACATGAAGTCAAGTCCAGTTACCCAGCCTAATACTTAGTGGACTGGTATTGTGCTGACCTTTTTTCAGCATGACTTCACCTTTTCTTCCACAACTGTGTGTTGTCAAAGCTGGAGTATTAACAATGATCCGTGGCTTAGGAGCCAAAAAAGCACAAGTAACCATGATCTCAAATTGCAGTGAATGTACCTGTAGACACACTGTTTGTAAAAATACCCTGAATTGACCGTCTACTGAGGATCGTCATCCAGATTTTGCAGGAAGTACAAGCAGTTCAGACCTGCATTGTCTAGGTACTAGCTATTTGATCATTTATGCTTTAATGATTTTTGTTAATCAGTAGTTCAAAGAAGGTACTAGTTTAAAAGCTTACGTCATGTATTACTATATGTATGTATAATACAATGGAATGTAATGAGCTATTGCACTCCAATTTAACACTGACTGAGAAGCCTAGACCTTGGCTCAAAGCAGGATTGGGCTTCTGCTGATGATGAGAGACATAACGTAGAGTAAGCTTGATCATCCCTTCAGCAGAGTTTGTCTTTGCTCAGTCCCATATCCCCAAGTCAATAATGTTGACTCATTGACCAGCCTTTTCTCTGTTGTCAATAAAGCACACTGTAGCTTTTAGCTTCTGCACCGTAAAGAAGAAACAAAGCAAATGACCCCAAAGGACTGATCAAGACCCAGGAAAACAGAGGCAGATGCTAATGATAAAACCCCATTTACAGAGATGAGCATTGTGTATTTTCTTGTGTTTCCTTCTAAAACTCATAAAAATCGTGTTGGCATTTACCCAGAAGGATAGGACTTGAAGGGGAATTAACAAGGCAATGATTTGTAGGTGGAAGGACTGAGACTGCTGCCAATGTAAAGAAAGAGAAATTATTTGGGCGCTCTTGCCGTTTAAAAATGTTCATTTTCTCTAGCTTTGCTCTTTCCTCACATCACTTTCCGTCTTATCGATCAGGAAATCAGCTGCCTAATAGCCAGGTAGTGCTCAATGCTGAGTGGGAAGGCTTGAGGCGAAAGAGTCACGAAAACAGTCGAGAATATTGAAATAGACAATTAAATCAGTTCTTCTTGGAAAACAGGCAGCAAAGGACAGCCTGAGAGTCACAGCCTCTCCAGGAAGGGGGGAGGGGAAAGATTACTGTCTCCCTGAGTCTGAGGGGCACACAAAATAATTCACCTGGAAATCAATTTCCATCACGTCTATTACGGACCACAGATGGACCGAGAAAGAAAGAAAATAAGAGAGACAGACCAAGAAAGACTCTCATATCCCCTTTTTATCCTTGTTGTATTTTTCTTCCCTCTTTCACTGCCCAAACCATTTACACAACAGAGTGCACTGGCCACAAAAAGATATCGGCAGTCGATCATGATAAACAGTCTGCATCTCCCATTTGTTTCTCTAAAAACCACAGAGCTGCATGACTAAAAGCTACAGCTGCTGCATCTGCATGGGATGCTTGAATCATGACGTCAGGAGTTAAAACTTGTGCAGGCATACATTTTGGAGTGCAACTGCTGATAAATTCATGCAAATGTCTTTAATGACACACTAAAATTTAGATCTAAAAATGCATCCACTTAATTAGACAAATTACAAAATTAAGCTGTGATGGAGAAGAGAATAATATCTTTACATTACTGACAATGAATTTTTCCAAGAAATGATTCTTGTTATGAGGCAAAGGCTTTGGATAGCGCATTCAGACCTTCATTTAATAATAAAATTCTCCCCTGAAATCCCAAACTAATGAGATTCAAAAAACGATTCCAAAATTCTAGCTGATGGCAAAGAGGAGAAAGCAAATTAACAGAAGTGGACAATGTTTTCTTTTTCTCCAAAATAAACGCAGGTCATAAAATCTATCCCCACTGTTCAACAGAAGTGGAGTGGTTGATTGAAGGTAGAGAGTACAAAGAGCATCAGGTTTGCCACTTGTCTAAAAGCCTAAAGAGCTCCTTTTATTTTAACAAGAGCACAGCCCACCGTCCCTCATCCTCCATCCAAGCCACCAATTTTCTGGTTCTCTCCTGCTGAGTCCTCATTATCGACCAAAGAAAACAGAGCTGATGTGCCTTAGTGTGTGTATGTGTGGAGAGGGGAACTGCTAGATGGAAGCAGAGGATATGAAGCAGAGGAGGGAGAAGTGATGGGAGTGACTGAAGGGGGGGCTGTCAGCGTTTGTAGGTCAGCGTAAATGTTTAATGCTTTATGCTGATGAGCTGACGCTCTATCTGTCTCTCTGGTTCTCGGAAAGATGCACTCTGAGCGCCGCCAGTCACCAACGCCACTCACACAAAAACAATTCCAACCTATTTGCAGGCATAAGTCAACTGCTCCTGAGCCCCTGCTTATATTCTTCCTAACCTCTCGGCACGCCAATTAAGCAGATATGTGACAAGATGGCCAAATGTGCCAATTAGGCCAGTCTACCTCTGCTAAATGTCCCGTTATAACCACCTCCCTATCATTTTGCAGCAGCAGGTCCCACCTTCCTCTCCCTACTGTCCCTAAATGGAATTCCATACCTCTATCTCTCTTCCAGCACTCCCTTTTTCCCAGTTACATTACATGAGTGAGTCCAAATAATGTAACTTTAATAGGCCCACTTTAACATTCAGTCCAAAAGCAAAGATAGACTTGTCTGCTTTGAGCGCACATAATCATTTACCCTGGAGTACACATTATAATTGAAAGGGTCTGATAACAATTTTGCCTTGTTACATGCACCACATTAAAAAATGGGGAGATGGATTAGTGTTACATGACAGGAAGGAAAAAACCCAATTCAGTTTGCGAAGTATAGCAAAGAAACCCCATAATGGTCTGTTTATCTTATCAATTAGGGAACCATAATCTTTTTTGAAAAGAAAAATGGGGCTTGCCACAGGGCACAATCCCCTCATAAATAAGGTACATTTCTAAATAAATCCCAAAACCAATTTATTCAATTTACTATACAATAGGTTATAGCTTAATTTCAGTGATAATGGGAGTAGACACTTGAGGAAATTAAAATGAAGAACTTGAAATTTCATGAGTCATTTTCCAAATGACCCCCAAGGATGGTAGAGAATCAGGTAGAGTGATTATTCAAACAACACGCAGTTGTCTCTCAGACAAATAGTGTTTAGTTCTGAAAATAGAGTGAAAGCCAAAGGGCACCGTTTGGCATTGTTTTCGTTTGATCAACAATCATTGCAAACACTGGTGCAGTTCTGAACGCATTATTTTCAACACGTAGTCATTAAGGATTCAGTGGAAGCCTGGTAGTTAATGGCTTTTAGATGCTGGCTCCCACACCCTACTTGATGGTGCATGCTTTCCATTAAAGTGAAAGTATTTTGGATGCTTACAGTTCGATCATAAAGCCCCATATGTTGCATCGTTATTTCCCCGGCTCTGTAGCAAACAAGCCTCCTCACTGTTACAGCATGGAGCAACAACGGTGCGTGAAAGCCGGCATGTCAAAATCAAAATTCATCACTGTCAATGATGGTAATTGGTGCTGTAAAAGTGGAAGAAAAGCACGCTCTGTGCTACTGGGGTGATTAAAAGCATCACACGCGCAAGCATACACACAGTCTGTTACTTGGGGCAGCTGCTTTTCTTGCTTAGGTTTTAAATGCAGCCATATCTTGTGGTCGGATGTTAAAGAAGATCCATTACATCCACTGTTTACACAGAACACAATGTGCATAGAGCATTGGACCATGTTTTTGTGCTGAATGGTGTTTGTGTGGAGGTTTAGGAGCACGGCAAGGCCTCCAGCCCAGCTTGTTGTGACAAACAAGACAAAAATGGTTGCGCTACACTGGGTGTGGCCTGGATTCAGACAAAGCCCCCAGTGGGTCAACGCCTAAGGAGAAGGTCTCTGTATGGATGGATGGATGGCTGGATGGGTGTATTGGGGACAGCAGAGTGGATCCAGGTTGAGTCAGGGACAGCAATGGGAAGCTGGAGGAGTGATAAAGGTAAAGCAGATGGATATATGGAGGAAAGGGGGACAGGACAGTCAGATATGGAGGATCTGGGTTATAGCTTAACGAGAAAAAAAATCTCAGAATTTATTTCAGAATATGCTTGCAGACATGGCAAAAAGGTGTATGTACATGTGAAATCTATATCATTGTATTGTAAGTGGATCGGTATCAGCATATACTGTATATCATGATCAGATTTATTAAAGGCTTAATTGTTTGAACTAGCCTCAAAATTCCAGTAATGGACAGAGTCAAATTCACATTTTTTCCCACTACACAGATGACAAATCTATACCTGCAACGTACAGTATATCTAAAGACTAAGACTGAATGCCACTTCCACGTTAAAACACATTTTTACCAATGTGCCCCCAATCCTGTGCCCTCCTTTTAGCTCCCCCATCCAAATCCACAGCTGACACCATTGCTTTAAACCCCCATTTTTCTTCAGTGCAGGTCTATGGATGCAACACCAAAGCCACACATCAGGGGCAGACCTGCTAATGGAGACCTCACCTCTTTTCTGTCCCGTGAGGCCGTCTGTCCTGAAGAGGAAATAGAGGTGACGTTGGGAGGCATTTCCCGAGGGAGGAGGACATGGGTGTGCGTTGTGATGGGAATGGACAGGGTAAGAATTCTGGGTCAGAGACTCAGTGCTGGCCTCTTAATCTGGAGATGGACGGGGTGGGGTGTGGGGAGGCTACACACACACCAGATGGGGCCCCCCCCCCTCCTGCATTTACCTACTTAGCAAGCCCGGGGCACACACACACACACACACACACACACACACACACACACACACACACACACACACACACACACACACACACACACACACTTATCCCTTCATTGAAACCCTCATATACAGTAGGTGCGATCATGGGTGAAGGAGATTATATTACCATAACCTAGATATTCTAACCCCTCATGACCTACTGGCTTGCAATGGAGGCGCTGCCCTTGGTAACACAATAACCCCAGCAGCAGACCACAATGTCGAAGCAGACTTTGCACTGGCTACTCAGTCACAAGAATGGCATGAGCTGATGCAATAGGAGCTCAAATGATAAATTAAATATGAATATGAATATGCATGAACCATTGCCTTCCTTTCATAGTTTCCCTTCCCGTTTTCTTCCTTTTAATGATGGGGGTGTATATGATGTTCTCATAATATATCTGGTTCAAATCCATCTCACAGCCTCTCCCTCTCATTCTCCATTCCTGTCACTCACTTGGCTGTTTTTCTTTCTAAAGAGCAGATGCACCATAAAAAAAAACATCATTAAACTAAAATACCTCTGTGACAGCACATTTTGCCTGAGTTGCAGTTGTTTTTCATTTGAAAAGTATGTATTTGAATGGTAATGTCTTCTGTCTACTGTGATTCTATTATATGAAGCCCTGATGAGTGTGACCCCAGAGAGGAGAGGGAAAGCGCCATGAGGGCTGGGCTCAGATTTGGACTCTTCAGACGCATGGATTGAGGAGGAGCTAATCAGCTGGTGGAGCCACCACCCTATACTCAGTGTTGGAGCATTTGCGTCCCCTAGTGTAGCTACTTGTCCTAGCAGCTTGACTCTGCAAATTTAAAGATTCTGGCATGAGACTTCCTCTCCTTTTGACACAGAATCAAGAAAACAACAGAGTACTTTAAGGTGAAACACAAGAACAAACCTCTTGTGAAATCAGTGTTTCATATGTTTATTGCAGTCAATCTGAAGGTCTTTGATGGTGGTAAAGTAACTAAGTGATCCTCTGATGAGCCATGTAAAGAAACATGGATGTCAGTCTTGGCTACAGAAAATCAAATTAAATCAGATGGAGATTTAGTGTTTTAGGCATATGTGTAATACACATACATCAGCAGGGTTTGAACCTGGATTGTCTAATCAAAGGAGAGCACTCTTTGATAACCCAAACCCTTACTGGAGCTGTACAGAAAGATATACATTGTTCTGGGGGTTAAAACAGAAGTTCTCCATCAGATCATGAAAAGAGATGAGAGAAAAAATCAGCACAAGAGAGACCCCCGGACAAAATCAAGCACAATGTGGAGCGATGCTACACAAGCTGTTTCAAAGTGTTATGCTCCTTCTTCATGCTATATCATGTATTATTAACCTTCAGAAAAACAGACAGATGTGTTGTGGATGCCCGGGACAATAAACAATAAATAGGTTATGTGGTCCTAGTGTGGAGAGAAGAACTGGCCCCTTGCAAATAAAACTCCGGGCTTATTTGACCAATGGAATAATGAAAAGCTGACTCCAACTAACCTGCTACCTATGAACTGCTGCAGTGACCTACGTATAGCTTAACAAGCAGAAACAAATTCCCTTTGGGTTATCCTTACTGCCAAAACACAAAGCAAACAACAAGCAGATTGGGAAACATGAGACATCCAGCCTTAGTTTCCTTACATCTATGTCATTTACTCTGATTACTGTACTACAGGCTGTAATGGGTAAGGTAGCAGTATAATGAAAGTGCAGGCGTTTGCTTTTCACTGTGCAGCATGTAGCCATGAGATGGCAGCAGATGCAAAGAGTAGCACCTGTTCTGTTCGCTCAAATCATCAGTGCCAGGAGGAAGAAATACAATCCTCCACAGGTATGGGAAGAGTCTCTTTACCAAGCTGTAGACCTCCATCTCATTTCCTACATCAGCATGACTGATAAAGTAATAAATAAAAAGGTGGGAAACATATGAGTGCAACTGTCAATACACTATATGTACTGTAAAGTAGATCCATGAGATTTTCAGTAAATTTTCAATACTACAAAATATTTTTCCCTCAAAAGACCATATATTTTGGGGTGATATAAACTGTAGATTTACATGATTAATTAAGATATATTCAGTCAGGGTAAATAAAATCTTTTCTAGAGATAAAAAGATAAGTTAATCAATATGGTGTGAGTTTAGCATCCACTACTTCTCTGGTCACTACTTGTAGTACTTATATTTGGAGTACATGTAGTGTAAGGCGGGCACTGATACTATTAGGGAAATTAGTTATCAAGGTGACAAACAAAGAAAAACTCAGTAAAAAAATGTATACCTCAGTTATTTCTGTCCAGAGAGGCAAATCACATGGTCTTAGTTTGCAATCATCAGAAAAAGTATAGGTACTGGCACTTTATATTCTCTTTTTTTGCAAAGTTCTTGCAGGGTAAAGTAGCACTGCAATGCACCAAAACCGTCGACACATATGACTGGGTATTTCACAAAGTATTTCACACACTTTTCGAACATCTTTAAGACACTTGAAGTAGCAACTTCTTGTAGTTTGTGGTACAGTTTGTCGTGTAGCATGGTGCTCTGCAGCAGTGTTTACAGTATTTAGAGCAGGCAGAAGCCATAATACACAATGCAGGAATATGCAGAGACTAATGAGTTTGGCCAAGACACAAAGTTCAATGGATCCTTGAAGATAAGAGTTTGCATATCAGTCAGGAATTATAGCAGAGGAGATGACAGTAAACATAGCTGTGGTCCTGCCTGTATCTGGTCTTACCAGGAGAAGGTGAGGTGGAGAAAAGAGGATAGTGTTCAGGCCTCAGGGGGAAAGAATGGTTTGGGTCACTGCAAGGACCCTTGGTCATGTTCCAACCAAGTCAATTAAGTTACAGCACTCTGTGTGTGTATATGTCTGTGTGTGTGTGTGTGTGTGTGTGTGTGTGTGTGTGTGTGTGTGTGTGTGTGTGTGTGTGTGTGTGTGTGTGTGTGTTTTTGTGAGAGAGAGAGAGGGAAATAGATAGAGAAAGCAATGAAGAGAAGAACATAACACTGACTAAGAGTTAACAGCCAAGTAGAAAGACTCCCAGTGGTTTTTGGAGCTGTCAAAAAGAATATGTGCATCTCAATAAACATGCCTCTGAACAACAATAATCTTACAACTGAAGTCAAACTAATATAAACTCTCAAATTAGTACAAAACAACCAAAACTGATGGACATTTACTTTTTGAAAACTTGGATGGTTTGAGATTGTTTAATTTTACAAGAATGTACTAATTGGGAGCCGTTATTCATGCAATTACCAGTGAATGGGCTTTTTTATTAAGTAGGCTGCATGTGGTAGAACTGAAAAAAATGTCTAATGTTCTTTTTATTTAATTATTTATTTATATATACATACATACACATACATACATACATACATACACACACATACATATATATGTATACATGTACACATACATACATATATACCGTATATATGATATGTTTAATATATCTTTGATATCTTTAATATATATATATGATATCTTTAAAGTCTATACCACTTTGAAATTGCAGTCATAAAAAACTGAAAGCCCGGACAAATGCAAAATGAAAACTGGATGTGAAGTTCAAACCATGTTGCTTATTCTTTCTTCCTTTGTTGCAGCTATCCAAAATAATTCTGACCTGTTAAGACTAACTGACTTTGATAAAAGTATATTTTATGATCCTGCCATTGTCTCACAACAGACAAAGAAAGTTACGACAGTGACCATAGTTGTATTATGTTATGTTATCATGTTACACTGTATTATGTTACACAATTCATTGAAACTTTATTCGAAAAATATTTGATGACAAAATATTCTTCTGCAACATTTGAGAATCCCTTGCAGATTGCTACTGCACTAGTTATCAAAGTGCCGGAAGAGTATGAGTTGTCAGCCCTGCCTTGCTTCACAGCACTAAACATATGCTGCTGAGAGCATTTGCTCTCTATACACAGCTCACTTTTTTCAGAAATAAACACTCCGGCACACACAGATGTAGCTGGAAATAAACACTCTTGTGCGCACATATGCCTATGGAAATAAACAGTCTTACACTCTTGGAAATAGATGGTTGTGCATACCAGCATGTAAGAACTGACATGTAAACCTCCAAGGCCCAGACACCTTGAAAAGTGCAAGATAAATTTGACATTTAATGAGAAGCATAAATCCCAAAGCACTAAGATAAACACCAAAGGAAAGGGCAGGAAAAAGAACTAGACTTAATGTCTTCTTAAACCTATAGAAACAGCTTCAGCCAACCTTACAACCATGCATAAGCTTTAAGTTATTGTATTTAAGAATGAAATTTAATCTGCAGAGACTTGAAATTTGATTCATTACAGTAAAGATTTTGTCATTTTTTATCAACTTATGTTGTCATCCACAACAGCCATTTCTCTTTGATGTGTTTCGTGTGGGTTTGATCACCCGACAACACGCAGTACCTAAGAAGTGTTTGGCAGCCAAATCTCAAATCAAGGATATCTTGGGTGTCTTGTCTTGAAATGCGCCACCAAAGATGAGTTCTCAAAACAGTCTCAGTATTTCCAATGATAACATAACATGAAAAGACAAATAAACCAGGCTGAAGGTTCACTGATTGAACACTTATCACAAGCAAGTCTCTGCAAGTTGATTCTCATAACATACTGACATGTTGAAACCAACAGCTGCCTGAAAGATAGAACATTTTTCCAAAACTCAAAGCATGAAGAATATGAAACAGCAGTGTGGTCCTCTGGGCTCATTAACCTCTTATCTAGGGAAGGGCTGTTTGATACAGATGGTCAGGATGACTGTGAGTACAGTGAGGTATTTTGTTGGACTGATAGATGAGGATGTCAGGGGGCCATGCTCTGACCGCAAGGAAAGAGGCAGAGAAGAAGTTAAACAGGAGAAGGAGTGAAGGGGACATGACAAGGGGGGTGCCAGTGATAAATAGTCCACGATAACATTTGAAAATGCTGCTTGTCTGGCCCAAAATGGACAGTCTGAACTTTAAACAAAGAGACATGAATCGAAAAAATTACTGAAGAACATGAGAACAAGCCAAATGAGGAATAGCCTGGATGAACAGTACATTCAAAATATTGCAGATCTAGAAGCAAAAAATCTGCTATTACATTGCAATCCAAGCATACCCTCCTCTTCACTCACAATGACTTGTGCACCAGCAAGTTTTATATCTCCTTGGGTGATCGTTAAATGAGCAGCCTTACACGAAAAACATATCATACACTGTCTTGACATCAAGGTCACAGTTGGGAGTTTCCACGTTGAACTAATAAAAAAAACAATCCACTCCTCCAGTTAATTTCTCCAAGTCTCTCTACCACCTGGTCATTTATTTTCAAGCCCTGAAGTCGATCTCACTGAATTAAATAACAGCCTTAAAGGAGGCAAAGAGCCAGAAAACCTCCAGAACTCTGTTGAAAGAAGGCAAAATCAGGAAAGCCATTTCCTTACACATCAATTCCTTTGACTGTCAGTTGACAATCAGAAAGTGTGCCTCTGCAAACAGTCCAGTGGGCAATGCTAGGATAAGATGTGATTTATGTCTAGTGGCCCCTTATCCACCAGCACACTGGATAATATTGAGCAAACAGCTTATCATTCAATACGAATGACACCTATCATCTTGGGAACAGAAGGCTAAAAAGCTAAAAGCTACAGGCCATAACCTTCTGATACTGATTACTGCACAGACTGACCTCCCAAACCAGAGAGCAGATAATTGCATCCTCTCACATTTGGAAGTCACATTAAAGGGCTGATAATGGAATTCTGGCTCAGAAAAAGGGAGATCACTGGAGCGGACAAGAGGAACAACGGATCAGTCTTTGGCTAGGGAAGAAAATTGGTATCTGCTTGATTCATAGCTAAGCTTACAAAAGATGTCCTCACCACTGGCATGCATTGTTAATGATGCGTTGCCTTTGAAAAGGGTCAAACTACCTGTTCCTAGTTGAATAGGGCTGCTTGAGGAAAATGCCAGTGTGCAGATAATAAGATCCGCTGGTGATGAGACCCATGCAGCTCATATTAGAATGTGCTATTCATGTGCTATCAAGCACTGCAATGGAGCAATGAGAAAAATGTCCGGTCTGACAATATGGAAGGTCCACAAATGGTGAAATGCACCACAAGGTATGTGAAATGAAAATATCCTGCCCCACTTTATTCTTCCTCCATTCATTTTTCACTGTCAAATGAAAATGAAGCACAACAAATGAATCAATGGGTAAAAGAATGCATCAGCAATAAAATGAACATCCGGAGAGATGCAAAGCTCAAAGCAGAAGTAAAACAGGAGAAAAACACTGCATGTCGTAGCTAGAGGCTGAAATGAAAATGGGAATCCCATGGGTGATACAGAATTCCAGTGGGATCGGAAACCTACTGCACTGAGCTGGAGGAATCGGAGCAAGATGGGAACGGCAAGTCTCAGGAATGGATGGGAGTTTATTAGGTATGAACCAATCTGACTTTTTCAGTCCCCGATACCAATACTGATACTTGGGCTCTGGGTACTGGCCGATGCTGAGTACTGATACCAGTGTTTAATTAATAAGATGTATGCCTCACTATGTGGAAGAGACTGGGTGGATGTGTAAGTGTTTATTTTTATGAATTGTTTTTTTTTTTTAGATTATTTCTTTGTCAGGTTTATTGAGAGAATCTGTATAGTGTAATTAATGGTAACACAAACGCGCAGACAAAAGGAACACAAAAGGAACAGAATACTATATATATATATATATATATATATATATATAGTATTCTGTTCCTCAATTTAGATCAAGAACTACATAATATGGTGCACTATGCCTGTAATGTTATTGATGGTTAAGATTGGTGGAGTGATATGATATAAGGTAGTGAGGCAAGGTATAACGTTTGTCAGTGTTCAGTTGTCCTACATTAAAGTGGACCCAGACATTAAAGCGGACCACGTTACACAGAGGAAGCTGTCCCCGTGTTCTTGCTTTACTCACGTTCCGAAAGGAGGTTAGATTCTGTAAAATTTAAGTTTATACCTAACCTAAGACTGACAGGCATTACATTGGTGGCAGCAGTGATGAGTTTTGCTGGGGATTACTGAGCTAACTGCCTGCACCTGTGCTATGAAGACGAATGTTAAGCTAGTGACTACGGCAATGTACTGGTGGAATAAAACGGACTCTGTCGGACATTTAATCATCAAGATAACAACAAAGGATAACATACGGGATGTGAATAACAGCGACTGGCACAGTTGACATTACTTTTTTTTTGCTCCCTTTTTTCGGCAAACTGCTGCCGCATGACGTAATACACACACGTAGACGTACACATATAATAAGATACATACCTCATACATAAGCCCTATTTTCATCGATATCCCATCCAGGTATTTGAGTCAGTATCGGACCGTTACCCCGATATCAGTATCAGATCGGTAAATCCCTAGAATTTATACTGTATGTTACAGGTATATTATCATCTAACAATTGGTTTAAATGCCACAGGTGTCTTGGGATGACGTCAAAACTGTCAGGTGTGGTTCAAACAAACTCTTGTGCATTTGTCCATTTGGTTTAGTTCACTTAGGCTGTTGTGAACGAGGTTAGTGGAACTGCAAACCAAACAACTGCACCAAGAATGTCTGAAAAGGAGGGTTTTGACCTCAAATGAACCTAGACTGAACTCTTAAGCGGTTTGTTGGAGGTGCAATTACAAAGTGGATAAACCAAAGGATTGTGTGATAGTAGCTACGAAACAAAGTTCACAATTCAAGACGCCGTGTACCGTATTATACTGTAATATTACAGAACAAGGTAGTAATCACATTGAAACAGCATCAAGGGTAAAAGTGGCAAGAAAGTATTGAAAGAAAGTATTGATATGGCAACAACAAAAGTCAGACCCCTGTTATTACCCTGTAGTCTGAACCCCAATTTGGGAAAAGGGAGTAAACGTTACTAATGCTGCCATCCCAACTCTGGCTGCAAGCTTTTCTGAGCTGTGTTGCATTCTCCTCTTGCAGGTGCTTGTTTGCAGCAACTTGCTTGGGGAGAATGATTAGCCTGTATAGGAGTTAATGAGATCCCCAAGGAAACCAACACTGAGTAAGTCACAGACTGTTGCAGGCACCAGAGCCCCCCAACATGCATGACCTCTGGCCTCAGCCTTACCCTTTTCCTCACCACACAATCTTACAATAGTCTAAAGCCTCCCTTGAGGGTTGATTCCACGCACAGTCCTGCACAGGTGTGAGTATTTGGTACACACATACACATAATTATTTAAAACATTTAAAGTCACTGGTACAGCTGTGTATGCAACGCTGCAACCTGCAGTGATGTAGTGGGTTAATTGGTACTATTAATCAAACAAAAAAATAGTTGTGATTCAGGGCCTTACAGCGCCACTATTCGATACTTTTCTATTAACAATGGATCAAATGACTGTGTGTACTCTGAAAGGTATCACTTGGGGTGACAAATCCAAACTGAATTCTCACCTGACAACTGGACAGCATGCTCTATGCGGCGTTTTAGCCTATGATTGCTTTGATCTACTGGCCCGTGAATTCTGTTTTCATAAACAGGGATCTTTTTCCAGCAAACACGCTCTGATACACCCACTGTATACAGCCTTCCCAGCATCCAACAGGACAAAGTTAATGACAAGCAGTAGTTGGTGGACACCAAAACAGAGCTAAAAGGAGAGTGAATGTTGGATTTACTGTACTTTTGTCATGCTTTTGCAACTACAGGTGTGAATAGAGGAACTGACTGGTAGCATGTTTGCCAAAACAACATTTAAGACAATCAGCCTTTTTTGACTTGTCATTATAGGAAAAGCAAAGGTATAATAACATAAACAATAACTCAGTTTTAGTCAAGTGACCTCACATAAGCCACGACAGTGAGACAGTGAGACCAGGACCCTGAAGCCAAAGCAGCTAAATGGAATTCAGCCATCATTAATTTTATTATTTATACCTGTGCTTTTCCTTCAATGATGCCAAAACATCTTCAGTGAAAAAGGACCTTTATGTAGTATGTGTTTTTTAACATATTGTGAGGTTCTTCTGCCCTCAAGTGGCAAAACAAAGATCTATGCATACTTCTTTAACCTTCAGTATTAGCCAATTAAACAACTGAAAAATTCATGACATGAAAACTAAATAAAGTTTGGTTAAAATGAACTCTCAGTGACAGAGTCCCCATAATTTTAAAATATAAAATATTATTTTCAGTTATTTATTATTAATTTCACATGTATACTAATTTGATAATGATTGAGAAAATATATTTTAAAACTACACATCTGAATTCATCAAATGAACTGTGTATCATTTGAATTTTGTTCGAATTTGATTTTTGGAAAAAGTGATAGCCCTAATATAGTATGTATGAAATTAGAGACCTTTGCCCTTAATTCTGCCAGCGTTACTATCAAGCACAGAGTAGAGGAAGCAAAAGAGCTTCTATCTCCAAATGCATGCAACAGGTGAACACAAAACTGTCACAAAACTGTTCCCTGAAAGCATGTATCCTAACAGAACTCACATGCTGTACTTAAAGAGTTCTGTGTGTGTGTGTGTGTGTGTGTGTGTGTGTGTGTGTGTGTGTGTGTGTGTGTGTGTACACCATTACTCGTCAAGCTCTGGGAAATGACTGTCATTTAATTAGGCCTCAATGAGACTGTTCCCGATATTATTTGATTTTATCAGATAAACCATTTCATCATGTACCAACTATGTAGCAGGATGCAAATTCCCAATAAATTACTCCTTTTTTCTAGAAAGTTGATCAGGACACATTAAGATGAAGCAGTTATGGACAAACTGAAGTAGCAATGGAGGACAGTTGGCTAAAAGCAAGTGCTTACCTGCAATGATATATTTGTGAGCTGCAGCAAGCGAAAAGGGGAAAGAGAGAAGAAGGGAAAAGAGACAGTTAGTGAATGTTTGCAAAAAAAAAGAGCCACAATACCGATAAGATTTTTTTTTGGCAAAGGAGGACTGAAGCGGAAAGAGAACAATAACCCTTGGATGAATGAGTGACAGGAGGTAGATGAAAGAGGCGGAGGACAGGTGACGACAGACCACGAATGGAGTCTTTTTCACATGTAATAATAATCAGTGTTACTAGCAAAAATATGCATTTCAAACTTGCAAAAACACCCGCAAAAACTTTCTATATATACAATCACTTCCATCTTCCATCAATTTTGAATATTGCTGAGGTAAATACATGCAAAGCATTAAAAAAAAAGTGATGAAAGTTGCACAAATTTTTGGTCTTTGTGGGGGACTGAAGTTATATAAATTAAATTCAATGGCCCAAAGCCCAGCACCAACGAAGAACTACAATGATGTGTATGGTAAATAAATCCACCCACCTCAAACACAACAGACAATCACCACAGACACACAACATCATAAATGTGCTCATCTCCTCTATCTCTCACACACACACACACACACACACACACACACACACACACACACACACACACACACACACACACACACACACACAGGCTCACACAGGCCTGTCAATCTGCTGTTTGCCCAGCTGATGCAGATTGAGGGTGAGGTGTTTTGACTGGGCATATGAAAGGCTCATCCATAAAACATGGGCTGGGCCGGGCAAAATCTGGAAGCTATTTATCAGGAAATAACACAGAAACAACAGATTTCCATCCATCAGTTATTTTTTACCAGGCACACATGGAGACATCCAAGTCTGTTTGGCCAGTAACCCAGATCATTCAGCAAAGAGATACATATTGTCATCAAATCAAATTATGTTATCTTAGATGAAATGCTGCCCAATTACCAGTGTTGTAGGATTTGGGGATTTTATAAGGTAACCTAGGCTAGCTAAAACTAATGAAGTGTGATACAATAGTCTTGCAATAAATCCTAGCTTCATGAGATTATAATGTTCAGTTTCTGCTGAAACTGTTAAAGAGAGGTGTTGATTCATCTATATGATAATTTGTAGTTTGAGCTGTTGTTGAACTGTTTTGCCTTATATAGAGAGGTGTTTCAGTAAAGAAGAAACCTCTGTCTACCTACACACATACACTGTTTTTCAGATTGTTAGCTACGTTGCTAAAGGTGATAGCTGCTGCAAAGCCATTGTAACTATAGGAATGGCAACCTAAGCGCTGTTTGGAAATATTTGGCCTCAAGGCAAATGAGCATGACAGACCTAACTCCATGACTAAGCAAAACAGCAGTAAGGAAAAATAAAATACAATAAAATACAGATCAGTACCAACTTAAGTTGATAAAAAAATAAATAAATATAGCAAAGCACTAAAAGGTGACCTCAATAAACCTCAATGACCTCTATAAAAAAATGTCAAGATGTTTGTGACCACTCCCTGTCCCACTATAAAATCACTGAACAAGAGGTCCACGCAAACCATTTTACTTCATGTTACATGTTGTGCTGTTGTTTGACCAGGCCTTGGGTTCTAAGGTATGCTAATGTTAAACTGAAGCTACAGTATTTCATCCAACCTTGGCCTTGGCATTTCAATCGCAATTAATTTATTTCTTACAACATTTGACTGAGCGTTGGTAAGGCTGTTAACTCAAATTGTTGTTTTTTTAAAGATGTATATCCCAGGCCTTGTTGCTTTCATGCTAGCTATTCTAGTATTTCAGGCAAATGCATATGGCGTGAGCAAGTCAAGGCATGTTTCTCCTATCGGAGTGAAACTGGCTATTTACAGAGAGTTGGCGTTTATTTGGTATTATATGGTAATAATTTTATCAGGCCTGAGACATGTCAGCCAGCAGATTTTCAGTTTATAAGATAGCAAATTCATTTTTTTAAAACAAAGAAACTCCCCTCAATTATGCGTATAGTATTGTATCAAAGTTGAAAGTTTCAGTATCCTGACAAAAATTCTCTACTGTGAAATACCCCTTCGCTTTTTCCAGCTGATCAAAACAGCCACCAATCCCAATAACAGTCAACTACAAAAAAATCTAGTACTAATTCCACACAATAACCTCACACCCTGCCAGAAAAGGTGTTTTGATGGGGTTTGTCCCTGGGAGGGTATTAACCGAGCGTCAGCTCTCTTCCTCTGTTCCACCCCCTTGCAATTCTCTCATCCTGCTTTCTCTGCTCTCGTCTTGATCCTCATTATTCCACACTGGAGTCTTTGGAGGAGCAAATGGTCTATTATCCAAGATGGAGCTTAAGACAACTTAAGGCTCTGGAGGACAGGCTATTTATTTGGGTTGAAAGAAGGCGAGAGAAGGAGGGAGTGTGTGTCTGGCCTGGCGTTCCCATATCACTTAGGCTAATGTGATTAAGGGCGAGCGAGAGGGGGGTTCATTTAGCTCAGAACATGTTGGTTCGAAGCGATTCATGTTAGAGACAGTCGAGGGGGGAGATGGAGGGACCAGGCCGGTAATGGACTTCCTTAAACACACACACATGTATGCACGGTCCCATAAGAATGGGTGTGTTTGTGCAAGCTCGTACGCGCACACTATGACTCACTGGTGCCACCCAAAATTAGAAATTAACACAGTTCCCTTTATTAGATTTCCCCTTACTCACTTTTTTTCATGTAGCTTTCAAACTTTCCCGCTTGAATGCAGCTCCAAACCTGAGTGGGCCAACTTGGGAAATTCATTCAGAGCTTCTGACTGAGTGATTCTTTCCCGTTTCATTCTGTGACAAATATTTGGTGGCATTTTATCAGAACTGAGTACAAAACCAAAAGCAGGACTAAATGTATAACAGAAGTTGAAGCAAAATACCCACTGTTTTCATTTAGATTGTTATAAACATGTTTTATCATTATGACTAAGGTCAGGACAATCGACAACTAGAGTGTGAAAAGGAGAAATAACAGTTGATGCCATCACCTCCTTTTCTTCTCAATTTTTTGACCTTTCCTTGCAAACTAAAGCATAAATTCCCAAGGAAAACTGTTCATGATGGATGTAAGTTTTTGCTTAGGAGCAAAAAAACATGAGAATTTATTTTATGTAGTATGTATGTGTGCATGTAATATATTCTCCTTCCTGACTTTCATGACCCAAAAAAAAATAAATAAATAAAAATAAAAATGCGTAAGTTGGTAGAAATAGTCCTCATGTGTGGGATGTCCAGTTTTTGTAATAATCAAGTATTTTAAGGCTTGGTCCAATCTAAAAGGGAAAAAAAATGACTTAATCAAGAGGCAAGGCAGATAATGATATGACAGTTGAGCAGCAGGGGTTGCTGCTATAGAGGCAAGAGATGGACAGCAGTGTGTGTGTGTGTGTGTGTGTGTGTGTTTGTGTTTGTGTGTGAACAGGGCCTCAAACATGGCAGATGGATCCATTGAACTCTCAATGGCTTTTTGCATTTTGCCACACACACACACACACATACACACATTATATACAGACAGACACAGCATGTCAATGGCACTAAGCTCTCAAATCGCAAAAGCTTGAATTCCAGTTTCTCTGGAATGAGTTTTCAAAAAGGGGATGAATAAATATAGAGCTATAAAGAAGACAATTCTGGTCTCAACATTCAGCACTTCAGCATTAAAAAGCAAACAAAGCAGGCCTTAAATTGTGTCACATGTGCAGCTTTTTCTCATAATGCTGTTAACTGTAACGGTGAACACACATGAAGACTCAAGTCCAAATGTCTGTGTGTTTGTAACAGAGGAAGGGGGTCTTTGTTTGCAGCTCAGCTGTATGCTGACTGCAAAAGAAGACACCCCTCCTCTAAGAATACTGTCCCCTCTCAAAAAAACTTCCCCTGAAAAAGGAAGGATTTTACAGACAGGAAGAAAAATGTTTCATCCCTCCCTCCCCCTCTCTAGCTCTATTGTACACTGTTAAATAACTCCCTCTGTTTTTACATTAGTCAAGAATATAAGGGGAAATTGTATTTGCAGAACAGCAGTAAGGCAGTCTGTGATTGTAATATTCAACCTGCTTTAAATGCTAAATAACACCAAACCATTGTGTTTTTCTGGATAAAAAAATCTAAATGCAACAAAGATTTTACACATAGACAACGGCCTTTCCTGTCCATACTGCTAATCCTACAATACTTGAACATACAGTCTTCCAGTTGTAAACTAGTAGTGGACATCATCGGGGGAATAAAAGCAGCCTTTTTAGATCTCTAATTCAAAAAGGATGCATTGGAGGGTCAGACAACATGTGTGAGTCTGGACTGCAGAGCCTTCAGGTCAGCCACAAACAGGGCCAAGAACTGGGAGAATTTCTAAGGGCCCTGGACCAACTACTGCATTTTCTCACACGCAGAACACTGTGGGTTGTAAAAAGTCCGATCAGCCTCCAGCTGTGAGGTGTATACAACCCTTTCACCGTCCCCTCCTTCACTCCAACACTTGAATAAATAGAGGCTGAGAAACGGGCCGGAGGGTGAGAGAAGAAAAAGGAGGGACACATCCCCTTGGTAATTGTTTACCTCATGGGACACATCCTTCATGTCACCCCAGTTTATGTGGCCTTGGTGGACTTTTCCAAACAACTGCTTACCAGAAGAAAAGCAAAGCTTGCATTGCTTATCTTTGCCTCAGATGACAGGAAATGAGGTTTGTGCAGCTGAGGCCAAGCAGTATGAGGTCCACCGTCTCGGTCTTTCCTCAATCAGGCACCATTCTGTGTTTTTATGTATTTATTTATTAGATATAGTGGTGAAGGTGACTTGGACGAGGGTGTCAAGTATGTAAATGTGTTTCCCTGCATGAGATACAGTTTAGGAGTGTGTGACTGTGTCCATAAAGAATTTGTTAAGGTTAGCTTGATCTCAGAGCACAGCGGCTACTTAAATTTCATAATGGGTCATTTGCATATGCAGCGCAGTGTCACTGTGATTATAAATAAGAGAAGATAGAAATGCAAAGAGGGTTTCATTTCGCTCAAGCAGAATCTTTTCACAATAGCGTAATTTCACGCCATGCAAATCTGCAGCTCCTCTCCGGGCCTGGGCTTGCCCTGATTAATTTAGCGTGAGGGAAGAGATTAAACATCCCAAAGCAGACATAAAGATAGACAGCCAGGACAGACTCAAAAAGCCACAGCTGTAAGGAAAATAAACTGCAATATGAGGTGAGTTCTGCCAGCTTTGTTCAGTCATGTCTTCATTGACCTTTAAATACAGTCTGAGATCAGAAATACTCACACAAAAGCACAGATAGTGTGCTTTAAAGAGGATCCTGACAGAAGCTGTCTTGACGAATGAAAATGTTTCACTCTCCAGATGCCTCTATTTACTCTCTTTTTACAGCTCATCATGGAGATAGTGTGAATTGAGCTCCATGTTAGGGTGTGAGTGTTATCCTTATTTTGATAGGGGGACCATGAACCCTCCCTCCCACTCCCAGTCTGACAGTTTATGTCTGTCCCCATGCAGGCACTGCAACAGTTTGCTGCTTCGCCTGTGCTGAAAAATCAAAGGTGCGAGCTGCTGCGATTCGAGGCGGTTCCCTGTTTTGCGCTCTTCCCCTGTGGTCCATTCAGACCAAACCCTGAAACTGATGACATTATGGGAAAGTGTGAGCCTGATGGGCGCCACGTTCCTGACATTTCAGCTGTGGCGAGAGGCAACTGCTTCTCCTCAAACCTCCACATTGTACAACCTCAAGGTGAATGTGGAGCCTCAGGCCATGTCCATTAAAGACTAAAACTAAATCTGAATATAAAATCTAACAGCACTAAATTTGATAACCCATCACTTAGTGTTGGCCTTTGGCAAATAAATCACTGGTTTATACCCATTCAGCTATTGAAGGAACATAAACATATGTAAATCATAACTAGACCATGAGTCCAGCTGTATTGAAACACAGCACAAGTAATCACATAGAGCTAGGGGGGGACTGAACAGGGGTTAAATGTGCAGTGTCTATCACTGTTTACAAGGAACTAGCTGGAAAACACAATTTTGTTGTTTGGCTGTCTGAAACCGCAGGAATCAGAAGAAATTTAGCCATTTTCCCATTGTGTGAGTATATCAGTGTGGATTGAGAACTTTTTAAAAAGCAACATTAAACTGGTTGTGCAGACAGAAGTCTTTTATGGCATGTAAACAAGGTTTTCCACACCAGGCACCAATGCAAAACTCTGATGCGAAAGGCAAGAAATTTGTGTGATTCAATTTTGCACACCAATTTCATGGAAAAATTGTAAACTATGTGTTGTATTTACTTTTCACACGACTGGTCAGCAATGGGAACACCAAGCTCTAGCCATGGTGCTATTTGGTTTTTCTTGACATTTAACAAAGGAAAAGGAAAGTATTAGGTTCATCCATTTTGCAGAGTCAATGATAGGATGGTGGGTTTTAACAAGTGGCAATGTGTCACTACATTTTTGTTGTGTGTATATATATAACAGGTCTTCCCTGTTGCAGCTAAGCAATGATGGCTTTCTCCCAGACGTATTCATCAAATAGATCAGGATCATGAGTGCACTGCTAAATGTGGGCTTGGCATGGGTGAGTAATTCAAACAAGCAATTAATGTCAGCCTGGTCAAAGTCAAAAAGGCACACGGAAACGAAAAGTACTGGAGCCACCCATTAAACAGTGAGTCCAGTCATGCTGCCGTTGACATCACTGAATCCTCTGCCCAGCCCGCTTTAGTATAAGGTGCCCCATCCTTAACCTCCTCTTCCCTTTAGATAATTTCCATTCCTACCAGAAACAGAGCCTTTCCCCCTTTTAGCAAAAGAGTGATCTCTTAATGGCTCCTAAAGCTCTCACTATTAGAGGAAATGGCTTTTAATTTTGCCAATTAGCAAGCTAGCAATTTCATCAGCAGAGCGAAAGATCCCTGGAATTAGACAGCAAGTATGAGAGTGAGGAAAATTGAGGGGAAGACAGGGACCACCAGTTATCCCATGATCCACTTGGGATGCTGTACAGGGGCGAAATTATCAAGAACACACAGAAACACGAGACCAGAACATTTGGTTCAAATCACTCAAAAACTCCAATCAAAAGGGAAGAGAGATCTGAACTGATGATGAATGCAGGCTGAAAGTGCTTAACCAGTAAGCGGAGGACATGCAGAGGACAGTATCTGAGAAGTGTAACATCCTTGGTTGCTATTGGGTACAGAAAAGTCAGTCACGCCCAAAAACTCTAAGATAAGATAAGATAATGGTGGGTTGTAAAGAGATAAACATTCAGCACTCTTTACCAACTCACGCTAAACATGATAATCTGTGAAAGAAATTATCATAAATAGGCATTTAATCAATTAACTATGCTGTCCTGCAAAGTTAACCGGCAGTAGCTGCATATCTCCCGTTCTGAATGGAGAGTTCTTGCTAAACATGCATGACTGTCACAAAGTTAAGCCAAATTTTTGATTATCAATAGATCCTTTAAGTAATTTGTCATGCATGAATACAAAAGTGCAAAGCTGGTTCAAGCTTTTCAAATTGCTGTGATTTGTTGTTTTTCTCTGTTTTATATCTCTGGATTTTGGACGGTTGGTGGGACAAATCAAGAAGCGTGATTAACTGATTAATTTGAGAATGCAAAAACTGCTGCCGCTCTCCTTTGAAGATTCTTTTAAAACTCTTACAACTGGATTGTTCTCAAACAATGAAAACATCCGTCAGTGGGGAGGGATCATTTGAATTCTTTTCCAGAACAAATTAATACTGTATGTTTGAAGACTTCTCTCAAATCAGTACTTGATACAAGTGAGTAATGTCCCTGGTGTCAAAACACTGAAACTTAAATCAAGTGAAACCGCAGTTGAAACTAACATTTTTCCTAAACCAAAAAGATTCTCTGAGGAATAATGTATACAGGTGCAAAATTTATTAAGATGCACATTTTATGATTTGTACTGAAGTTTATTAGCGTGTATTGTTTGTATTTTCAATGAATGCACCAAAGCCCTGTCTGAGGCCCAAAAGACTTGTCATTAATATCCATAAACGTCAGGGTCTTTAGTCATTAGACATTGTCTCTCTATTCTCCAATGGAAAAACAGAATTGGACGTGGATAAAGCTTCTGTTTTTGTCCTGTGTGGGCCAAGATAAAGCACCAAGTGAAAAAGGCTGCCATCCATCTTCATCCGCCTGGCATGTGCTTTAGTTACTTCTGCCCTCAATGTAGCCTGTCTTTTTCTGCTCTCCTTGTGTTTCTGTGTGTGTGTGTGTGTGTGTGTGTGTGTGTGTGTGTGTGTGTGTGTGTGTGTGTGTGTGTGTGTGCTGTAAGTGGCAGTGGGGTTAATGAAGTGCATCCACCTCTCTTCCTCCCCAAAATGAAAGAGACTTCATTAAGCAGTCTATTGACTCACTGCAACTCTGTCCTGGTAAAACATGCGTTTCCTTCTGGTTTAGACTCAGTGTAAAAGTCTCTGACAAATGAAAGATTTTTCAAATTCCCTGACTTTCCCTGTCTAGACTACATCTCCCTAATGCCAGGATTTTCCACGATTCCATGAAAAGCGGGGGAGTATGTTCAACGCTCACTCTCGGTTCTTCCCGACAACTCAACGGGTCAGTCTGACCATAACTGATATGGAACATACGGAAAATCAGAGAAAAGTAGAAGGAAGAACAATGTCACAGTGGTGATATAAGCATCATGTACTGATGTCCTTTATCTCTTTTCCTCTCCTTCATCACTGTCTTTCTTTCCCCCTGTCCTTTTTGCCCCCCCCCCCATTCCTCTTTCTCTCTACATCCTTTCATCTCAACCTCCCACGCATTTTAGTTCACCAGGGATGCAATCGTCTTAAGTGTTCTGGCTGACAATGGGAGCTGATGAGAAACCTTCCTCTGAGCGTTGGCTAAGGTAAGCTCCTGATCCACCCTGCACTGCATACAAATGCAGGGAGCTCATCTATGCCTTCCCTTTCCTCGTGCTTATTCTGGAAGTTTCTACGTAATTAGGAATCCCTGCACAAGACAAACAAAACTCACTTACTCACCTTAAAACCAAGGTGCATCATCATCTAAAACTACAAAGGAAGACCCAATTTGCCTACTTCAGGAGTTGATGCGTGTTCTCAAGAAACGTGTTTATTGGTACCTAACCAACCTAAAAGATGCTGTTCCAATTGGTGAATTACATTTCCAATTTAAACCAAAACTAAGTCACATGCTTAAAGTCAGTGTCTATGTCAATGTCCACATACAGTACATCCCTCACTCTAATCTCTTTCCAGCCACCTTTGAAGAGCAGGTCATTACATATGATAGAAAGTATAAGCCACAAAGGCAAGACATTGCTGACACAGCATACCTTTCCCATAATCCTCTCCACTCAGGACATTGAACCTGCTATTTCATCTAAAATAAAGGGCAACAGAGGTTGCTGCAAACAGAATAAAAAAAACCCAATCTTAGAAGGTTAAAATGAAACTATCCTCCGCCAGCTGGTGAGCAGTTTGACTTTCAGATGATTGATTTGTTTTTTTTCTTACATCAACAGTCTTCATTCATCCGTCCAAACCAGCTGTTGGAATTGCAAACTACCACAAGCAGGAATCTGCAGCCTCCAAACCGCTCCGAGCATGGGGTTCGCCCATAAACAAGTTCCTGCACAGCCCAGATCCTCAACACTGAAGAAACCTGCAAGCATTACGCATGAATAATAGCTCACACTGACAACTGTGGTTAACGGAGGATGCGACATGAGCAAAAGTAATGACACATATGACAGATTAACAAGTCCTGATGACTGTAACTTGATGAACTTATAGCTACTTGATCCTGGCATCTGTGAATCAATCTTGCCAGTGCTTCCTCTCGCTCTGACATGTGCCATTAAACAAATGTTAAGTGCCTGGTGACAAAGTGAAGACAGCACTAATGAGTACTTTTTCACACATCCATTTGCATGTCTTTATTACTGACTGATTTCAAAATCAAAATCTGTGGCATCGACAGCTGCTGTAACTTACATACACCACAGCTGACTTTCAGTATTTCTTCTGCTAAGCAATACTGCAAATAGGAAACATCACATAACACAAAAGAGAGGTATAAACTCTTCCACCAGCTGATTTATGTAATTTACTTCCTGCAGAAACTGTCACTACTGCTGTGGCACAGCTGAACCTAGTTCCAGGTTTACAGTAGCAGTTTTATAGTCAGCAGCAATGGTGCAACTGCAAAGACTGTGTTCAAGAGACTGAATGAATTCAAGAGACAACAAGAAGGTAATTCACACCCAACATCACAGACCATCTTTGAACAGAGACAGAGGTAATGGTTTCCTATCTTTTCTCAATATATAACCAAAACTTTCAGTGGGTCACGTGATTAGGGCTGAGCCAACTCTATATACTGATGAAGACACGGATGACGATGTTAGCTAGTAAGTAAGCCGGTGCATGGAATAATCATGATTGCTGATTCTTCATCTGATGGATCAAGGTAGCCAATGTGAATTTAGTCTGAAATGGAAAATGTAATTTAGGAGAAATGATAGCAATGTTGCCACTTTTCTCTCCACAGGAAAAATGTGAAAATACTGGCTGGTAATTAAGCCCTAGTCAGCTTTACTTTTAAGAATGTGCTACTTTAAATAGAAAAACATACAATTCATGAATTCTTGCACTGTAATCAGATGAAATACAGAATTTTATTTTTTTATTTTTTTTTTTTTTTTTAAGTTTAAAACATATGAACTTGCGAAAGCAGAATTCTCTTCTTCGTGGCCAGGTAACAAAAGGACCACAATGGAAATAAGTCTTGGATTGTTTTGTCATCCTTGACATTTTGCAGATGTGTGGGACATGAGGTCCTCTCTCTCACTGTGTCAAATAAATAGACCAAAATTAAAGAACGATGCAGTGTTTGACAATTTTTTTAGACAGAGTAGGAAGACTTCCTACAGATTAACTGTAATAAAAATGACTTCATGGAGCAGAGGCTTGTGGAATATGCTTTCTGTCTTTTCCAAGGTTGATGCTAACTTTTCAACATATAGGAGGTTCTATAGAATCTCCTGGACATATTTCTTAGAAACATTTGCAAAAAAGTGATAAAAAAAAGTGAAATCCTTTCCATACAATACAAGTGAATGGTTATAGAGTACCTTGCCCAACATTGATATTTTTTGTAGACAAAACCAGCAACACCATAACTACTGATAACCTCCATGAGTTTTAGCAGTGGTGCTGAAAATAAGCAGTGTAGAATGGAATAACTAGAATTAAACCCATTACATTCAAGCCCTTGCCAAACAATTTCACACAATGCTGAGTAAGCCAATCAGCGCCAGGTAAATCTCTCTGTATTTCACAGTATACCACAGTTTTAAATCTGGTGTCTGTGGTGACATTCCTGCACCTCGCACTTGTAGTGATTCTACCAGTCTGCCAGAGCTGAAGAGGAGAGAAACCGAAGTGACTGAGACAGAGTAGACTTCAGTAACTAGGAGAACGGAGGAGCCTACGGTGGAAAAACCAAGGAAGCGTCCAAGAAACGTTTCTGATGCTCCAGATCAAAAAAGAAACTCAGCTTTCAGAGGTAGGATTACAGTCTAAGAAAGAAAGAAATCAACGCCGAGACAAAAGAGATTACCATTGGTGTGGCTTTTCCTCATTGGAGAGTGCTGAAAGAGGAGAAGGGACTGAGGGCAGACACGGATGTCATGTTACTGCTCTTGGACAGGTTGGCATTTCTAAAATATTTGGAGTAGGCTTATGTAGCTATTACACTTACTCTACGCAAATAATGGGTTATTGTCTTGGAACTGTGGAAATTTCTCTGTATTCGACAGTATTTGTTTAAGAACTCGCTGCCAGAAGGGGGAGACAAAGGTTCTGCAATGCAGGTTTAAACCGAAATGGAATTTAACTATAAATGAAAGAATCTCCTGCTGTCTGTCCTTCGATTTTCTCGACAACCGCTCATCAGATTTACTTTAGACTGTGAAGGTTTTAGGTTGAGAGGTTCTGGAGAAACATAAAAATTGAAATATTAAATAACAGTGAATTAGCACAGTGGTGACTCATCCACGTAAACAACGTCATCAATTGGGACAACGGCACATCGCACAGATGGCTGTGCCATGTCACAGGATGGAGTCCCCGGAAAACAAGCTGCAGCTACAAAATCACTACACAGGATCATCTAAAGTTTGAGAGTATTTTAGACACAGACAAAAGCTCTGCAAACTGGAAATGGTTCATCACAGCAGTTCGACTGCTATGCACAGCCCCTAAAGCGAAAGCATCCCGGAGCGCCTTGTTTAAGACACAGCGGCAGCAAGACAGTGGCGTTTTGTTTACTTTTTTATCCCCATGAAGCATAATATATTATGATTATTATCAGGTGGAACAAATCATTTATGCACGGCTGCTTTTATTTTAACTTAACGCTACACCATGCGTTATCTAACGTTGTTATTCGGCCACTGTATATATTCAATTTCCTTTAAAAGCCATGTATGAGTGAGAAAATGGCTTCAACTAACATTAAATCGTTTCAGATATTTTCCTTGCTGCTGCAAAAATACATTTGCCTGTGATTTTCTTAACCGCATATTATTCTAATGATGAAATAAATCCATGTCATACCCATTTTAGGTTTCAAGTCAAATTCTTCAGTCAAAATAATGATGTTCAGTTGTACAGGGAAAAGGGTACTATGGGGTTAGGGATTAAATTAATCTACATTCGCTTGCCAATTTATTACATACACATAGATAAAACTAGTGCTGTATAATACAACAACCCTGCAATTAATCCTCCCTTCATGAGCATTATAATTTTCAGTTTTTATTGAATCTGTTTGAGAGAATGTTGATTTATTTAATGGTCATTTTGCAGACTGTAATTTGCAGTGCTGTAGAACTGTACTTCATTATACTAAAAGGTGTTTCTAATGTTTTTCACCATCCCATTTATATGATTTAAGGCTGACAAAATATTAGGAACACCATGACGTGGAAATTAGATCATAAAAATGAGATGATTGAATAGAATATTTAACTGTTAATGAGATAACAAGCACATTCTGAACGAGCACTGCACTAGATAGACTAAATTAAAACGATAAGTGTTTAAGTGCAAAGGTTTTAAGGCAGTGTACTAATGCATTGTTATTTGACACAGCCCCAGTTTCTTTTAATGGTTTACTTTTTCTCCCCCAAAAAAAGTTGCAACTGTCTGAAGCATGTCTTAACTACAGACCTCACTTCTGGCATTTTAACCAAAACTCCATTCCAATCAAAATTACTTTTCAGCTGAGCTAAAAAAAAAAAATAATAAAGCTATGTCTCTTCTGGGTTTTAGGACTCCAAACCAGACTAAGCTATTAGCACACAAGGCCAGCCTGTTGTATAATGGACGAAGAGGGAGTGTATAATCATTCTAATTGGCTCTGGGTGGATTTGATAACATCACAGAATAGTCATGTCGCGAACCACTAATTAAATGCTGTAATCAACATGCTCCCTCATACACTAAGCCTCTGATGTGGTATTGAAAAGCCATGCATGGAGGTTAGAAAGAGGAGGGTGTGTGTGCTAGTACTTATGTAGCTCTGTGTGTGTGTGTGTGTGTGTGTGTGTGTGTGTGTGTGTGTGTGTGTGTGTGTGTGTGTGTGTGTGTGTGTGTGTGCGCGTGCATCCCTTGACACTATCATCAAGCAGGCGTGCAGGCAGGCACCATCTGAGCTAGTTTTACAGATCCACTAAAGCTGAAAGCTGTGAGATGTTTTGTTTGTGAGAGGATGTGCTTTGTCAGGTAGCCGTGTAATGCTACAGTAATGGCTCTGGTCATCTTTTAGCAGCTCTTATGGTACAGCCAGGGCAACTGATCAATCTGTCAATTATACGGACAGGTACGTATGTATTTCGACAGTGGCACAGTTTTTGTTAGTTTGCCTCTGTACACCACCTTTGATTTGAAACGAAGCCATCACTGTGTGACTGAAGTGTAGACTTTCATCTTTAATCCAAGGGGTTTAACAAAAATATATTAACCGTTTAGGAATAAAAGCCATTTTTATGAGAGAAATTAAGAAGATGAAAGGTCTGGAGTTGATTCCAAGTCTTAAATTTGCATTTGGTAGCTGTTCATGGGAACTCTCAATATACAGTTAGAAGAGGTATCGATGCAAATGCCATCATTAGGCTGAAAAAAACAAAACAAACCTATCAGACAGGTCGCAGAAACTTTAGAGATGACCAGATCAACAATTTGGTACATTCTTAAAAAGAGGGAATGCACCAGAATGATGGGGAGAGAAGAGTATGGAGAAGGAAAGGAACGGCTCATGATCCAAAGCAAACAACATCATCTGTCAAGCATGGTGGAGGCAGTGTTATGGCATAGGCATGTATGGCTGCCAATGGAACTGGGCCACTGGTGTTTAATGATTTTCATGTAACTTTGGTCAGTTAACAACTTGAGCAGCTCGGCTTAAATTTATGACAGCTTGTAACAGTGACAAGGGGAGTTGGGTTTATTTTCCCGCTGTACACCACATCCATGGAAATAATCTCTCATGGCTAAATGTAGCTTCTGACCTGAATAAAACCTCGAAAAAAAAAAAAAATCCTAGAAAATAGCTTTGGTTGGATATTACATGAGTTCTGTGGTAGTCCACCCTCGGGAACAGAAAAATGCATCTTCTAGAGTCAAATTCTTGTGACTCTGATGCAGACTGTTTTTCTTATCAACTTCTCTAATGAAAGATAGCCCATTGAGACAATATGAAATAAACGCAGGATGAGGCATTAACCCATAATCATAAAAAACTGGATCTACTGGATCAATTTTCCTGCCTCTCCATTCTCTAGTGACCTACCTTCAACAACTCTTAAAAAAAAAAAAAACAAAACAGCAATACTGGATCACCAAATTCATCTGTAAAAGTCAGCATTGGCGATACAGTAAAGATCCAGAGCTGGCCTCAGGCCTTATTGAACATCCATTAGCTTACGCCCGTGGGCAGCAGCCCAGGAATTGGAGAAATTCACTTTTCTCTACTGGCTACACTTCCAGCGGTTTGAAAAGCAAGAGAGAAGAAGACTTGAAGAGACTGTGTCCCTGTGAGAATACTTGTATCCTGAGCTACCCAACTGGGTTTGCACTAAGGGTCATTTCCCCAATTCCCCCACTCCTCAAAGTGTAATATGCTGTAACCACTAAAACAGTCCTGACTGATGAGACTTACTTTGTGAGGCGACACCTATAGACTCTAAGACTAAAAACACAGCTGTAGCCTTCATAACAGTACACTAGTAAAGTTACACTACCGACTACATTTCCAGTAATCCCCTACTTAAATTAAGTCAGTGCACCAACTCAGCTTAGTGTGGCATGGGAATGAGGGCTTGGCTGTAAAATCTGCTCCACAAATAATAATTCAATTAATAATGACAGGAGGTAGAGGAAGGATAGGAAGGATGTTCGGGGTGTGTGTCTTTGTGCACATGTTGGATGACGGTATTACCCTGAAGAACTCCTAAAACACAAACACATACAAGCCAGTGAGCCCTGCTGCCCCAGTATTTTTGGGCTTCCTTCCAGTTTTATGTCAACAACTCGCCCCCATCTGCCCAGCACTCTGAGCAAACAACAATGGCCACCTATGTTCCCAGAGGGAGAGCAAGGGATTCCGCTAGGACCCTGCTTTTCTCTCTCTCACACACAACACAACAGTTTGGCTGGCATGACAGAACCAGATGGAGAGTTGTGCTGTGTGTCTGCTTGTTGCACCAAGTTTCCAGCTAGCAGTAAACTCTCAAATATGACGTAACTTGGCAGAAAAAAAAAAGTGAATGAGGATACCAGAGAAAGGGCTCCAAACACACACACACACAGACTAACATCTCCCTCCACACCCCGTCTTTCATGAGGTGAGATCTTTTCTATGGACAAGCCACAATAAAGAACACATAAAAAAACGCCATTGTAACCAATGCTGGTGTTTTGTCTGGAGTTGTCGTGTGCAGGATGCTCAGGTTCTCTATTACGCTCAAGTCTTTGACTCAAGAGCAGACATAAAGCAAAGAGAAAGGGGAGATGTCAGACTTTCAGAAAGAAGAGAAGTGGAATTCATGGAAGGATGGCTCTGCTGCAGCCATCTGGTTAAGCGATTTTGTGAGTTAGGGAGTTAGGTTACGTAGAAAGTGTCCATAGGGGGGACAATGGAGGAAGAACAATTCATCTATATACTTAAACAGAAAGAGGCAGTCTGCAGAAGGAGCAGACAGCACCTAAAGGGGACACACTAAAAACGCCATGATTAACAATTTATAATTATCAGGTGATTCTTGGGAACTTTTTTCTCAAAGCCCTCTAGGGAGGTCAGTGGTCATGGCCTGTGACAGATCAGCAGGGAGGCGACGTCTTACTCAAGGACACTTCAGGGAAGTGTATGCTTGATGAAAGGAAGATTCAAACCTTGGACATCCGCTTAAAAGCTGTGTCTCATCCCAAGACGTCACACCACTACACTAAGTAGTTAAGCACAACCAAAGAATCTCAACAACCATATATTGACTCTGTGTTGACAGTGATGACAGGCGCTGACAAACAAGTTGTATTACAGCTGACACAGAGAGTCTGCAGTATACAACTTTTATTAGCAGTCATTAATAGTATGACAGCCAGCATTTGACAGAGAAGCTTTCAAGCAACCATCCGCTGTAGAAAAGGATGTCAGGCCAAAATAGATGTTTTCTACATTTATATTGAAGTAATTTGTAGTCTCCTTGAGTGACTGCAGATACTCGGAAATGTAGTGTTTGGTAATCAGTCAGACTAGATATTAATAAAGGAGTGTTTTATGAACATCTACATCTGTAGCTGACATTCACATTAGAGTAAGTCAACTCAGCTGGCAGAAAAAAAATATTCAATGAAATTAAAAATATCCAGATCAGCGCCAAGAGGACCAGCAGAAATGTCCCTAACTCATGTCAAAATCTTAACAAATTAAGGCCTGAATATTAACGCCAGTTGGCACTTCCCCATCCTCAAGTGTTTGAATGTATTTCTGCAGCTTATAAAACAGAGATGTGCTGTGACAGTCATCATGCAATGTTAATAGCACTCTCCACAGTGCTGCAATAAACCAAAAGTTCCTTAACTGTCAGGCGCCCATGTAAAATGGAAAAAATGTACACCAACCAAAATATTACACAAGCACAACTCCCTGAAGAAGAGACAGAGGGAACTGCTGCTAAGTTGACCAAAGACGAAAATGAACTACCGAAAGAGAGTTTCGGTTATTACACATTGGGTATGTTTCCATCCAACTGTTTTGCAGTTTCAAGGTGTAATGTTTACCTTGGTTTAGGGTTACCAGCATGGCCAAAAACCTGAGAGGAAAGGTCAGAATTTTTTTTTTTTTTTTTTTTAAAAGCTGACATTGCAAAAAAGTTTTTACAATTAGGTGAAGAAGAAAAGTTGGCATATTGAAAAAGATAAAAACAATTTATTGAAAATACAATTGTGTTATAAATTTTTCAAATACATCTTCATGTTGCAGAACTTGTGTCTGCTTCTCCTACTGTAGACAAAGCATTCATGTAATTCTGCCACTCACTGTTACATAATGAAAGAGCCGGGATTTTGGGGAGTATGTTACCAGTCCACACGAGGGCACTTGCCTTGTTTACTGGCTGATAACAACCCCACAGGGGTGGATCACAAGGGGGAAATTCCTTGACTGAAGAAAACACAAATGCCGTCTCAGATGGGAAGCTGCAACTGAATTCTGGGCTGTATCACAGTTTCTACTGCTCAGACTCAGCAACATTGCATTGGGAACATTTTCCCATCATTACTAATGAAGGTTCTCAATCAAAACCCCTGATTGTAAGTGCTGTTTTTACAACCAGGTGACTGTCACGTCTGTGGGTGAAGAGAAGAAGAAAAGGAAAGGTGATGGAGCGACTGAAAGACTGAAATCTACATCCATGTCCAAGTGATTAGCTGTGAAACCATGCCCATTAGGCAAACGATGATTATTGGCTGCTCATTATTAGGCTATTACAGGATCATTAAATTGACATTATGAGCCCAATCTGTGCCGAGTGCAGTCAGACACACACAAACACATTAGCGCCGCACAGTAAAAAAAAAATTCTGCCCACAAGATTCACTTGATCCAAAGAAATAGAATTTACTCAAACAAAGACAGAGGGAGAAGCAGAGAGAGGGGGGGAGAGAGGGAGAGAGGAATGTAGGTGCAGGTTGACACAGGATCAGTTTCAGACATGTATGAACTTGTCTCAGCTCTTTTCTATAGGCCTCTGCCTCTCAGAGCTGCACCATTCCTACCTGACATCTCAAATCTTTGCTTAGGGTGTGCCTTTCATTCCCTATTCTCTCCTGACACACACATACTGACACACTCACTTGGAGAGCTTTGAAGTCTGGGCAGTACATCGTTTTCTCATTTAGCTGTGAACCGAGGAAGAGGCTCTGGGAAAATGCCAGAGAAGTCCCTTGTCGGAAGTCACCCACGCTGGGACTGTATGTGTGTGAGGTTGTATGTGTGTGTGTGTGCGTGTGTGCGTGTGTGTGTGTGTGTGTCTCTCTCTCTCTCTCAGGAGGGCCAGTATTTACGGGTGAATGGGTAGAAAGGGACTAGAGCTGTCACGTGGAGGGGCTCAAGTTGCACACACAATCTCACAGATTCCCACACACATACCATATAGTAGGTGGGTGTCCCAGTGCCTGTCACTGTGTGGGATCCCCATACCGCACTTGTACAGAGGCATGCAGCGTTTTACCCACTTGCATGCACACAAACACATAGGTAGTCACGTCACTGGTATGGTTGTATCCAGGGATTAACATGCAAACAGTTTCCAGAGCTCTGTGCTTTTGAATTCACACCTGACAGCCGTTCTCTCAGAGTGACAAATTTTTAATGATTTTATGTGTTAGAAGCACTGATTAGCGAAGAAAGGAGATATGGTGGGCTATAATTTTGCAGGCCATAACAAGTGTAGTCATTTTGTTTGGGCAGATCATTTACTTCCTAAAATGCTCTTGGCATTCCACAGAAGAGAGAGACACATGGTGGTAAACCAAGACATGGAAAGAAGTTACAGGATGAGAGAGAAGTATAGGATTTGAACAGAATCAGCTAATTTATATGAAATTTCCTCAGTAAAATAATCTTTCTGCTCACTTGTACCAGAGTTGTAGCAAGTTTTAACAGTTAGAAAATCAGCTCATAATGGCAGTAGAAATAAATTTGTTAAACGGAGAACCTTGTAGCAACATTTGGAAAATACATGTTCACCAGAAACATGGATTGATTACTGAACTGGCAGACTGGGCACAGGCCCAGGGACCCAAGGGGTCAGGGGGCCCCTGGCCTTCACCTGAAAAATATCCTGGCAAGAGACGCAAAAGGAGGAAAATAACACACAAAACATCACAAACAGACCGCCACAAAGAGATGTAATGCCACTACAAAGAAATGCAAAAAGACCACAACTATGTGTTTGTTGAAAATGTTGTTTTCTTGAGTTTATAATTAGAAATGAATAGAAATATTTGTCTGTTTAACTTATATACTGGGAACAGAGATGTAGTGCAAAGATGAATAACACTTGATTAAAACCACTTGAATAACTGTATATAAGGCCTATACATATAAGTTCTTAAACTGTATATTCTTAGTAACACTTAGTGGGTCGCCGGATTTATTACTAATTTCCTAGGACTAAATATTAAAGATTATGTACTTTGGTACAACTTATAGGGAAACCGAAGGCAATGTTCTTAGACTGTACACATAAGTGCCATTTATTAGAGTTTTTAGGAAAGAACACGAAACTTATAAAGTGATTGCAGAGTTGTGAACAGTCTTGTCATTTTCCAATGGAATTTTCCTACTAAAATCTTGTGAAAGACTGACAGAGATTCATTCAAACCCAAATATATATTCATTTTTATTGGATACTTCTTGCTCCATATTTTTTTACCATATGCTTACCCAGACAAATTTCACATTTTAGCATGTTTGGCTGACCTGCTGTGCACTGAATAAAGGACTCAAAGTGGCACAAACAATTAATTGGAAGTAATTATATAGAAGTGTACCAATCAAACACTTCACTTATGATTAGTATCAAATTATATCAACAAGGCCTCTAAATGAAAGGACAAAATAAGTCCATACTCTGTAGAACCACACATTTAAGCATTTTCTGACCTTTTTTCACACCCTATCAGTAGGATGACATAATTTCTCTGTGACTTTCAAATCACTGTGGAAAAAGAAATATATTTTATGAAAATATCTTGTGTTTATGGTTAGTTGTAGGCACAAAAACAACAACGACTTTGTTAGGGTTAGGGGAGCTTTGTTGTCTGTCGTTCTTTTTAAGAATACAGTCTGAATTATATATTCCTTTCCGGGGTCTTCGTATCTGTTCGATTCTAGGGAATTATAGGGATGCTGTTGGATCCGTAAAATAAACTGTTACCAAGGACTTTTTAAATCATTCCACAAATACTGAGTGGACGGAAAAGCAGCTCAACTAAGAGAAAGACGAAAGAGTGGGCATAGTGTATGTAGACCTGTTCTGCACCTGCCCTCTGTGTTGGAGCAGCAGAGGTCTGTGGCTGGGGAAGGGATCGCTTGAATTCCTCCCTCAGATGGCACGTCCTTGATCTCATTATCTGGGAGGATATGAAATCTGCATTCCAGCCTCCTCTCACACACCCACACACACCCGCACACACACACACACACGCACACACACACACACACACACACACACACACAAAACTGCTCGGTGTGCCCTTTTCTTGTCGGAGGGACCCCACTGTGTGTGATGCGGTACCCATCCACCTTCAAGGTGGTGCATATTACTGTACCCGAACATTCCTACATGTCCACAGAAATATGCACACACAGGCAACAAACTAAGGGCACAGCAATTCACACAGCAGAATTGCAAGAGGAAGAAAAAAAAGTTAATGTAATGCTGAAAAACTTGTGGATGGTTGAAGAGGCCCATTTAAGAGCTTTCTCCTCCAAAAACATGGTATGAAGGAAAAGATGTGGGTACTGCACTGACTGACAAGAGGACCTCCCACTTTAACAAGCACCGTGATGAGGCGTGACCACTCCTGACAGGTGTTTTGTCTCACTCAAAGCGGCATGATGTGGCCATTGTAGTGGGCACTTCCACTGAAAGGCCTGAAGAAATCCCACAACAAACAGGGAGAAGAGCTTGGCATGCTGCAGCAAACATGGTAGCTTCTGCCTTAACAAACCAGAGCTTACATAAAACTCGAAATCCATCAATAAGCCAGTGTGACAATGAATGGATATAAACAGCAATAAATGAAGCGACTACACATCAAAGCCCCCACGTTCTGTTGCCTGTCGGTTCAACGCAGTTTTTGTGCTTCTTAGGATTTTAGGTGTGTATATATTCGTAAGAGTTGGTTAAATTCACAAGGCCGGCCTGGAATTTAATCAGCAGAAATCTTCTCTGAGCCACAAAGAGAAGGCATTAAAATCCTATTACGATGCACAAAGCCTCCACTGTTTCTCGGAAATGCTACAGCACACTGTGAGGCACATGAATGCTAGTGCTAACTAGCACCAGCACTGGCTCCTCAATTAAAGACCCACAATCTTTCAAGTCAAGTGCTGTAGAGAAGGACCAGTTGTACATGTGCTCAGTACTGTTTTGGTTCCCATCCATATCAGGTCACTTTTTTCAGTCAGTGAGCTTTTCAAAAATGTTTTCCAAAGTGGGTAAAATGTTGCGTGAGTGTTGACATTTCCTGACATAGCTTCACTTTCTGTTGCATCCGACTCTCTGACTTTCTATCACAGCTGTATACTTGGTCAAATGTGTACATTTACGCATTTCGCAGCGGCTTCAAAAGCATCCCAGTCCATCAGTCAGTTTTCTAAAGCCACTGGAGCTACTGGGGCTAAAGGGAGAGGGGGTTTGGCTGGGAATGCTTTAACACGAAGGGAAGGGCTCAGAGTGGGGAAAACATGAAAGGACAACTCCGTCATCTGGGAGCTTAAAAGACAGACTGAGCAGCCTTGTTTTGACTGAAGAGCTCTTTTAATATGCATGATAAAAGATGTCCCTCTGGGACCCTTCCTGGCAACAGCACCAAATCCCCTGACAAACTCTTGTTGTTTGTACTGCTGCTCTTCATCGTGTCATCATCAGTGGTGGTTGAAGTTCCATCAAAGTGCAAAGACATCTGCCTGAGCAAAACCCTCTGCTTTTGATGGCCCATCCTGTGTGCTGGAGTTCAGTGGTCTTCATGCAAAATGAGTTCAAAACAAAAGAGCATACAGTTCAGCCACTGGGCCTGCTGAAATGGGGCACTAGGCTTTTACTCACTGTAATCTCCCCCACTTAAACTGTATAGAGCATTTCACTCTTCTTTCAATGTCCTTGTCTGTTCTCTCAATGACACAGAGACCCGACTGGACACATTACTCTCACTGTCTAGTTAAGCGTCTAGTCTGAAGAGGACATTGCATTCTCATCCGGCAAGCTTTTTTGAAAAGTTAAAACACATTTTTCAAAACACAGTAGAAGCACTATCTTTCCGTGCCATACATGATTCAGCAAATTCCCAGTTTTAAACCTAAAATACCATGAATCGACTCATTTTCCATGCATAACCATGTCAAATTCACAGGAACTGATGACTACGTGGCAAAAGGAAGCCGTGTCATGTTTATAAGTTTGGGTGATGTCTTCTTGACACAAGATGGGGAGAAAATGAATGGCAACAAAGTTCTTTACCAGGTATACAACAAATCATGATGTACTAATTATAAATTGTGCCTGCTTGATATAGCATCAAGATGGAAACTAGATATAAATGACTATACCTGTGATTAAAACATTACATCAAATCATACACATCTGGTGGTCTTTTGAGGTGAACTTGTGGGGGGGGGGTTAGCAGATGTGGTTGGTGTTAAAAGACCATGGCCATTATGAGAAATTAAAGTAAAGGGAGTGGTCTTACCTGTAGGGCGTTGGCAGGACAAAAACAGGAGACGGCACATGAAAGAGAAAGAAAACATTAGACACATTTAGTCAAGCTTTACGACATATATAGGCACATTTGGAGAGTATATAATCTCCGCACTGATAAAGTGCAGTCTAGACAGATGTACATAAGGGCTTTATGGGGGTTCGCAAACAAACTAATGCCATAATGGACACTTCGTCTGGCAGGGAATGGTCTTCCATCTTACTACCACCGTGAAGCACTGCAAGTCAAGACACATAATGGCGGAAGTCATCAATCATCTTCATATTTCAAGGTAAAGATCTATACTTCCATTCAGACATGTCCTGCAAGCATCTGCCTTTCTGAAACAGCAAAATTACATCAAGCCCTCTGACTTGGATGTCACAACAAAATAAGCATTGATTTTCTTCCACTACAGAGGTGGTTTTAGCTGATGTTAGATTTGTTCAATGTCTCCTAAGGTTTTAAGTTTATTTATTTCAGTGTCCTATCAGGACAGAAATAAAGGCACTGTGATTGAAAGCTCTGGAAAAAGCTAGCATGTGGACCTTACGTTAAGGGGTTTTTTTTTCTGTCCTATATTAGGTCCAGGGTGAACTGCCATTCTGTTTATTGTCAAGATAAACAACCCAGGTTTATGTGTTGTCAGATTTTAACATGCTTGGTCTAAAACATGATGGTTATAATTAGTCTTGGACTTGACTGACTCACTTATCTGCCATCAAGTCACTTCAAGGAGACAATAACTGCACTGTTTATTGTGATTAATCAGTAACCAGAGTCAAGTCTACAGCAAATATTCCACAGATAATAAGTTCACAGTCAGTGAGTTTGTGTCAGTGTTACAGAAAAAATATGTATTCCTCCATTGCTCCCACTGGACAGGAAAAGGCTTAACTGCAGTACAGAGAAACTCCATCTCCATCTTTGGCAACAATCCTTCAGCTCTGTGACAAGCACTGAAATATTTACAGCCTAAGGATCAGTTCACCAACATAGTCCACTTGGCATTACACAGGAACCACAGTGGTCACCTTCCCTTGTCATCCATATTTCAAAAAGGCATCGCAGAGGGCTAGTTTGCTGACCCAGAATTTGAATGAGCGCTGAAAATCATATACAGGAGACTAACCTGATAAGGAGGTGGAAAAGAATGCAGCTTTAAAAGAAGAGCCATGTTTGGAGAAATCATTGTCTTATTAATGTTTGATCCAAATCCACTTATCACTTCTCGTTTGGCCTTATTTGGTGATACATTTTTGAAGTACAGTATGTCATGTATGTAATCTTTTGAGCCTAACCTGGGACCTAGAGGTAATGATGCATGATTTATCAGTGCTGACTTACGGTGAGCGTGGAAAAAAGCTGTCATCCATGATCCAGATCGCAGTTTTAGTGAAAATGGTTCCCTGGGCACAAAAAGGAAGAGCTTCACATCTCCCTTGTGAAAATACTTAGAAGCCGGTGATTGAAGGAAGGGATAGAAAGAAAGAGAAGGCAGATTGTTAGAGAAGCTCTTAGTTTATCACCCAGCTTTTTGCCTTGATGAAGAGATACCCTGCAGTGGGAAAAGAGCTCTAGACAAAACAAGACTCCTCTCATTTCTGTGTTGCCGTTTTCCCTTCCAGCCAGGAAGGATATCCATCCCTATCCATCTAGTCTGGGTCACAAGAGCAGCGGGTGAACCCAGCAGGTCTCTAAAGCCACTTCTCACACAGGAGAGGAGGTGACAAAGTGGGCTGTTAGGTAACTTGGACAAGTCTACGATAGCACTGGAATAACGAAAGGGACAGGGGCCATAATCACACTATTAGGCTGAGTCAATCCTCTCTTGGGTCTTTCAGAGGTAAAGCCATGAATAGCACCAATGAAAGAACCTAGAGGTTGAAATCCTGGCAAAGAAATTGGCCTGAAATTCATAAACAGAATTTTACAATTGATTTTTAACTCTCTGAGGTTAGGCTTTTTAAAAAGGAACAGATCTAGACACCTTCACCAAAGCTTGTACACTTTTCAAACAGAAGTGCGGTCTACTGAAAAATAAAAACATCCACTTCATATGGATACAGCTTCTTAAAAGCTTTAGCAGTCTTTCCAGCAACACAGCCTGGCTTTTAGCTGTAAAACTTCAAGTAGAAGCACAGTGACATTTACCTCAAATAGTGAGACTCTGAATGGCTCGTATGAGTCACAGTGACACTGAGAGAGGTGGCGTCACATGAAAAAGATACAAACCCCCGCCTGTCCTGCAATCGTGATTCAAATTGACTCAGCACACAGGCTGAAATGTTATACCATCACCATTTAAACAGAATACCCATATATCAAAAAAGTCAAGGAATGGCCCATACAGTGTGGGGGAAATTGCCAAGAACAGCCCCTTAACTTTGATGGCACTAAGAGTAATCATATTCTCAAGCAATCTTCATTACACAGAGAGCACTCAGCCTTATTGAGATTCAGAGAGACGGAGGTTGCTAGCGCACAAAAAGGATTTATTGATTGCACTTAACGCAATAAGCAAGCAGGATCCAACGCAACAATTTCATTAGATTTTTCTTTACAGCCAGGTGTGGGTGCTTGGCTCGGGATGAGGATCAGGGATGCTGGCAACTTTTGCAGGAAAATCTCTGAGTAAGGACAACAGGACAGGCTGGGATACAGCATACACTCCCTAAAACAACCTTACCCCTTTTGTTCTCAATGGGAGACACAGGGTTTTCTGTTTTCATGACTTGGAGCTGAGACTTTGAGATGTTCCTGCTTAGACATCAGCTTTGCCGTTAATACAATTTACTTTGGCCTCTCTTTAAGAGAACTGCTCGGCTTTGGTTTGATCAAAGTAAAGCAATACCATCTATAAATTGTATCATTTTACATTTGACAAAATTCAAGTTCTTCCAAGCCAACAGGAACTCTGTTTCATTTTCACTTCATTTAATTTTTTTGCATTGTAGATTTACGTAGATATTATTCTTGGCTGAAATTACTTTATTTTAGGTTTGTGTTTTAAATATTAGATCTGAATCAGACTGAATGGGAAAGTAAAAAAAAAATTCATCCTCCATCCACTGAAAACAGATGTAACAGTTTGTCCTGGGTGACAAGATCCACAAGATGTCTCCAACCTGACAGGTTCAAGTGTTTTGTTGAAATAAACAGTGTTAGCTGAAAAACTACAAAATAGATGCCCATTCTTGGTCCAGTTGCATTGGCCTTCTTTTTCTCATTTAAATAATATATTTTCTCTTTCAAGGCAAGCTGGCCCTCTGCCCTTTGCAAACTGAGAGAAAAGGAGATAAATAAACAGATCTGTAGGAGAGAGGATAAGGAAGAACAGGCCCAGGTCTTTGGGCTGGTGACAGGCAGCCATGTGTTCCAGCTGCTTGGTCTTCCTCCCCCAACAGGAACCAATAGCCAGATGTCCCCCACTGACAATTCTCAAGTCTTCTTCGAACCCTCCCAACTCCTTCCACCACCCCCTGTCCATCCAACCTGTTAGCCCCCACGCTGACCCTTTACTTATTGGGTCAGGGCAATAAATACTGTGTGCTGCTTTCCAGAGGCATGTTGACTTCAATTCACCCCCTGGCACCTGTGCAAAGACTGAGGAGGACCATGATGTTGCTGTTGAAACACCTGTTGGAACCCTGAGCAAATAAAGGAAACTGACCTGACAGAGACATAAAGTACAGTAAAGTACTTTTTGACTATTTTTTTAAAAGGATATTTTGAGGCATCCTTGTGAGTGATTTCATATTTCAGGGTCTATAATTCTTCGGTTGAGTCATTTGGGGTTATTAAGAATTAGGAGCATTTCCAAAAAGCCTGTGGCAAGGGGTTTTAAGATCTTGAATACAAGAAGGGATGAGGAAAATGTTGGATGCCAAGTGTTTCAACTTTCAAATTCAGGAAGTAGAAAATCCAAACAATTGTTAGGGTTTTTTTTACCAGCTCCCCTGTAATTAAGTTAGGCAGACAACAGGAGCTCCCAAGGGGCTTTGCCAAGAGTGCAGTTTCAGCGACATAGATATACATCGGGTAGTTGAAAATTCTGTCATTGTGGAATGGTTTGTATGCATACCATGTGTGAAAATTCATGTGCGCATGTCATGAAGTAACTATTAGTGATTCTTGTACTGTTAGCAACAAAATGGGAACGATAAAATACCTCACTAATGTATGAGCAGAGAATAACCTTCAATGTTGAAGAGAACTGGATTCTTATGTGCGACCCACGTTGGTGGTCGCATCTGGCCCGTCTGTATTTTGTTCTAAATTATTTCTGTATGAATCAGCACAGTCGCACTTTGTTGAAAAGGAGCACACAAACAGACCAAAACAATCAAAACGAAAGAAAAAAAGTCTGAAAGTCAGGAAGTATGGCTACTGGGAGGGGAGACATTTTAAACTTTGGTCCAAACTCAAAACAAACCAACCCAGCATGAAAACGACCAGAGATATGGGGTGAGGGCTGTCGCTGCCCAAAGCCACGTGCTGATGAGGTACAGGTTCAACCTCGTCATTTCTGCCACGATTGAGCCTCATTTGCAACAGTTGATTGGTAAATTGCTCTGACACGGCACAGCCCACAAATAGGAAGCAAAAGCTGACTGGTCCTTGTGCAGCAACTTTAAGGAATTCTGCATCAGACATTTGCATTAAGCACAAAATCCTTTACATTAGACATTTCCATATTGAACACAAATACTAGTTTGAAATAATGGGCCTTATTCACCAACCATTCTAGAGAAAACATTTCTTCTCAAAACCCACTTGCACAGTTTTAATGAAGATTCTGACTTTAACCAATGTGTTCTTATTTGGAATTTGATCTTAGGTAAGAACAGAATCTATGCACATTCAAGAGCACACCAGTGCACATTTGACTGCTTAAATCTTCATGCAAAATAACTGTTTATTGCGTTTTCTTTAGTTTCACAGTTGTATAACATTATAGATTTTACAATAATATTTTTATCATTTATAATATTTTTTTAACAATTCTTTTTATTATTTCACAAAAAATTGTGGTCTTTTAAAATAAATAAATAATATTTATTTTAAAAATATATATATCTTCCATATAAAGTTGGAAGATATTGGTGAATGACGCCCAATGTCTTTTTACATGCTTGAATTTCATGGTGCGTAATGCAAAGGAAGGTCATGTAATATTCATTCTAGCCCTCATCTTGGGTCATCCTTTATTTACTCTGGTGGTTTCACTGCAGAGGCTTTGCACTTACTGTAGCTGTTCTTGTATTCATCAGTCTTGATTGGGCTGCCAGAAGCATACTGACCTGTACTTGACACTTTCTCAAGACGTATGTGCTGAGTGAAATGAATGGACGAATGTTGAGTTGGTGTTACTGAGATGGATGAACTCAATTAATTTGGACAATGAGCACACACACACTGGGTTTTTTCTCTCCCTGGTTATTGTAGCAACTGTTTTGTTTGAGTTTCTGAGGAGTTATGAATGAATGCAATCAGCTCTGGATCACATCATAGTTGGCCAGGCTTCTTGAGTACCAGGTGTTAAGCTTTTTGATGTTTTGGGGTCAGTGCTCTGATAAGTTATCTTTTACAAATCACACCCATATTTGTCTTGAAGACGGGAGGGAGTGCTGCCATGATTTGGGATCTAAGAGGTAAAGCCTTTCAGAGGCATTGGAGTAAAACATGTCAGTCTTTCGAGAGAAAATATCACAAGTGATACACTTATTAATGACAAGGAAAGATGACTTTGCAAAAACAGTGTTTAAAGGTGTTTAAAGTTTGAACTTAGTGAGGTTGCTGTTCTGAGAGATTGTTCCTGATTGGGTTGATAACCGGATTATGACTAAATCAAGAAATGTTTGTAAGTTCCAAGTTTGATTTCATGGAGCGCTTAGCTGAAAGTTTGTCTGCACACAGTGAGCTGTATTGCTTTAAGGAACTGAACCCTGAACTGGGGCTAAATTTCAGAGGAATTAAAAGTAATGTAGGACTGATGCATGTTAAATATAAATAAAGACAGATGCCAAGACGTATGAGAGAAATAGGATACCATCCCTTCCTCTCCTTAAACAGTGCATGCCATTGAACCCCAACAATAAACTAAAGCACAGCTACGCCTAAAACTGCAGACAAAACAAGCTCACAGTAACAGTGCGGCTGGAACATTGTAATTTATCTCATTTAGTCTAAGTGGAATGGAGAAAACATATGTATCAGGATTCATTCCAATTTGGCTATTTACTTTAAGAAAGCAGCTCAGCTGCCTTGATATATGAATTAATATATATAAGAATTAGGTGTTTGACACAAATGCTCGGCTAATAACATGATCAGTGCATTAAGCCAAAATGGGTGCATTGATTCATTAAAGGTTCTTGTTTCATCATGCTATTTGGCTGCCAAGTTCCCCTAATTCCAATCCAATTAAACACTTGCATCACATCTATAGCTGCATCTTATAGTCTGTTTAGTTAGAAGTTTAGTAAGTACAACATGTAGCATGTGTCAGTAGTTCTCATTCCGACTGCAGATACAATTCACTGGGTTGAGAAAAATGTTTTTTTTATCAGTGTGGAACAAGCAATAAAATGCTGCAGTCACTGTTACAACCTACCATAACATAGTCTTGGCATGCAAAGTAGAAAACATGGCATCTTGAAAAGCAATCTTATGTTTTCACTGTCCTGCATTTTACAGACAAGAAGTGACAAATGGCTGTTTCTCCTCTTCCTCTCTGACGCTAAATAATGGGGTATAAAACAAATGGGAGGGGGAAATCCTGCCGCATGTTGTCTTCCTACATGATACATTTTATGTACAATATATAATACATCTATTCTTATGTCTATTTGTATGTGTGTGTGTGCGTGTGTGTGTCTCTGTGTGTGTGTGTGTCAGTGGATCCATAAAATAGAGCTGACAGTTGACAAAAACGGCCTGACATTGAGCTTTTTTCCAAACCTGCACTCTCGACAGATTTTTGAGCGCTAGCAAGTTGTTAGTAGTAATTCTAAAAGGATGGAAATGTCAAGATGTCACAGGTGATGTTACAGCAGAATTCACCTTTTCATTTCACATTTAACAGTTATTTTTTTGGTTGAGTGAGACAACGTGGCTGACTTAGCATGGTTCCTTAAAGCTCAAAGTGGTTCCGGAGAAATAAACCAGCCTAATGCCCTGACTGCACTTGGTGAGACATGACAGTAAAAGAAGACTAGGTCAAAACTTAATATATGGCTGGAACGCATATGGCCAATGTACAAAATTGAGGACATAGTTGAAAACTGTTGTGGAACCGCTGTAAACAACTACTTTCAATGGAAAGTAGCTAAAGCCTGCTCAAAAAGTCGCTAAATGTTGCTAGACGATGTAATAAACTCATTAGCGTATTCATCACGTCATCGTGTCGTATTTGCATTCTGCCTGGTGTCAGCCAGTTTCAGCACTTTATCTGTTTGCTTCTCTCCTACTCTCTATGCTCACACATACAGTCATTTAAAACAGCTGAATTCCCAATAAAGCTGTTCTCATTTACATGTTTCTCTGTTTCTGTTGTCAGACAACGGAACAAGTATGAAATAGTGACTGATACGCGGCCCCTTAAGACTACATGTTAACCACCAGTCACTTCCAAGCTGCTACTCTGCACTGCTAAAATCCTGATTTTATAACCGCAACGTCATCTGACTAAATCACCATACACCTAAGTTAAAGACAACGGCTGTGCTGGGATTTTGGCTATATTTACCTGTAAAATGATTAATTGTGTAACTTTATCACTCAGTCAGTCAGTCGGCGACAGACTTCCGTGTTTATAGGGCTGGCCCCGCTGTTGCAGTCCAGCCAAAAATAAATAAATATGCTTCATTGAAACATCAAACACATGATACATAATGAAAAATATTTTAAAAATGGCATGCCTCTCAACACTGGTCCATTCTGACATTTATTTATTCATTATTCATTAATATACACCTTAGTCTCTGAATGTGCAGCCTGTTTAAATCTTATGAATGAAGTACACAGAGAATAAAATAAGCTAAAAAACTGAAAAAAATTTAAAAGATCAGGTTTGTTTCCAGCCAGGCACCTTTGTTGCATCATAATCCCATCTCTCTCTCCATGTTGTTTCCTGTCTTTTGTCAAATGTCACATAAAGGCAATAATGCAAGAAAAGGAAAAAAAGACATTAAATGAAGTTGCCCGAATGCATGTAACAATTCAGTATTGTGACATGACAAAAAAGATGAAAAGAGGTTTTCTCTATGTTTAATTAATCAAAAATGTCAACTGGTACTGTTCTTGAAAAACAAATCCACCAACAGTGAATTTTAACATTAATATCAAGAAAGATTACAGTACAAAATGTTTTCATATTTGCAAGGAAACTGATAGGAACTCTTTTCTTTGTATCTCTTTTTGTGCCTGCTTGTGTAGCTTTAGCTCTACTCCAACACTGATTGCTTATTAGTGTGTGTGTGTGTGTGTGTGTGTGTGTGTGTGTGTTTGTGTGTGTGTCCGTTCTGTGGTTCCCACAGACTGGCAGCCTCAGGGACTACCTGACCTGAGGCCCCAAGCTTCCCCACCCTCCTTACCACTTCAAGCCCGTCCCCTTTGACCTCTGGCAGTGAGAACTTGCCTGGCTCTGTGATCTTGAGTCTCTCTCTCTTTCCCTACCTTCCTCTCTTTTGCACATACTCTCTGTCTCTCTCTCTCTCTCTCTCATAGTCTCTATCTGTGTGAGTGTGTGTCTGTGCGTGTGTGTGTGTGTGTGTGTGTGTGTGTGTGTGTGTGTGTGTGTATGTGTGAGAAGGGACAAACTTTCCCAAATCCTTAGATCGAAAGAGTATGATTGCTGGGATAGATTTGTATCTAGCCTGCTGGTAATGGTTTGTTGAGAAAAGAAAAACCCTGGGAAAACATCTACAACACTAACACCAACAGTTTTTTTCCGTTTTATCTTCTGTATAAAACATTAATTTGGTCAACACCCACCAGTCACTGTAGTGTATGTCGTGTTATGTTGAACCAGACATCACATGACCAACCCAAACTGGGTCAAGTTGGGATGGTAGACTAGCATACCTCCTTTATGGATTCACACATATGCAAACGCACACACGACACTATGCATTATTCAAAATACATGTCCCTCGCCTATTCACACAGCACAGAGTGTCTCATCAGAGCAGCACTGAGCCTCTTGGAAATTCAATGAGATACAAGGGTTCATCAAAAAATGACTCTCAGTCAGACAGAGGTGTAATAGAAATTGGGGTGAGATTGGGAGGATTGTGTGGCATTGGCCAGAGGCTGTGCCCAATACTGTTGTTCTCACCTTCATGGATGGCTGAAAAATCTAAATCTTTACCTTCCAGGTAACTGACAGTTCTTCTTAGTGACTGAGATCAGCAAAACTTTTTTCCATGCAAACCATTTTCATGAACAACCCCTGCACATCTTAATTGTTCATTTGTGGGAATCCAACTATTTACCACAGCAAAAGGAGTGCCAGTTTCTATTCATTGTCATTATAAGTATTTGTTCACATATAAAAATATTCAAAAGCATTTCATTTGCTGGTGCTGACCGATCCCTTCATTCCATCACTACTGTCTTGTCTGAAAATAAACTAGTATAAAAAGATATTTTCAGCTATTTCTGTAATGACTTTTTAAAATTTTCCCATTGCGGCAGTTTAATCTTAATTTAAAGTTATTAAAAATGAATATACAACTCGACTCGACTTCGACTCTCGCACTCATGAGAGAAAAGGTTTGTCATTACAGTGCAGACCTGTGAAGAACAAGTGTGCGTTAGCATCTACTGTTCAGCTTTTAGCCTGCGGAAAGAACTTCCGACTGTGAAAACACACTGAGTTTACACAGAAACAACAAAAGAACAAACGGAGGAAACGTGAGTGAACTTGCAGTGGCAGCACAAGCCTCACCGTCAACCTGCTGAAATATCTTACTGATGAATCATGCTGATTTCAAATGACCTGTATGTGTCAGTCTTGATCATATGCATATTTGTGTGTGTGTCTGTGTAGCAGTGCCAGTAAGCTCCCCTAAATGAATTCCCGGTAACATGGCACTAATCAGTCAGAGAGCCGAAAAACCAACAGCCCTTATTCATGATGCATGCATTGCCATTGAATAGCAGCATTTCATAATATGACATCTCTTCTGCTTATGGTGGCTCTGGTTTTGCATTTGCATGGCAGCAAATGACATTGACCTTCGCCTACAGTAATGAATCACAGATAGGCTGAGAGGCCTTATTGAATCTGTCGACAAAAAAGCCTGCCCTCAGGGCTCTCAGCGGGAAACAGAGTGAAGGAGGGAGGAGTAGAATGAGAAAGGATCTCATTGTTGCAAAGGAACTCAGAGTGCAGAGGCACCCTGACACAGGTATTCCGCCAAATAAGGCCAGCATTGTACAGAGAAAGCACACATGCTGCCGCAAAAAATGACAAAGCGGGGGTGGAAAGCCAGGTGGGACTTCAGACACCTGCTTAGATTCTGACCTTGGTACGTATGGTCCTCAAATGACTGACACCTAGGCTGTCGCATGTTTGTAGATATTGGTATTTATAAGTACAGTTCATACTTGGATTTTAAAGGCAATGATTCAATTAGGAGTGAAAGCATGCCAGGTGTGAACTTTTTTCTCTCAAGTTCTCCTTTTCCATTTATCAGGCAACTACTTTCCACTTTTCATGTATAAAACCAAGTGCACCTTTATGAATGCCTTTTCTGAATATGTGCATTGTGGGTCCCCAAATGTACAGTTTATCGTGTTGACACTGGAGAATTCTACAGAGATCAGGGAGGCAGAGGGATGAAGCCAGGAAGAGAGCATGACAGCAAGCTTTTTGACATTGTTATTGTTACAAATGATGTCCACATCTACTTTCAGCACAGAATCTGTTCTGTGTATACCTGTGTATTCTGTGTATACCTGAACACTGTCTGTAAACCTAACTTGTTCTTTGTACCAAATACAAAGCTATTTTGATCCTTGATCACTTTTCAAATTTGACTGCTAAAAACATTTTGTTTACTCTTGGCATTCAGACCTATATTGCTTAAAACATTTAAAAAATAAATAAGTATCATTCTCGATCATTTCTTAGAAACACATAGTTGAGTGAAGATGTGAAAGTTGAGTAGAGAGATAGCTCAGGGTAATTTTTCCCATTCCCCCCAGGGGTCTTCGAGCCACACACTACTTCCTGCATTGACATGTCTCACAGAAATTAAACAAAGTTATTTTCACTGCATATTTTACGACAGCCACAGACACAAAGGAAGCTCTGAGAAGGCACACTGACAGCACAGGACTTCCAAAGGAATAGACTGACGCTGCGCCCTGCCTCCAGTGCCCAGGTCACCACAGCATTTCCATTAAAGCATTCCAGTCTCCTTGTTGTCCCCCTTGTACCAGGCAAATGGAAATACAGTGGCACTGATTCATTTATTGGGGGCCCAGAGTTCTTTTCTCTGGCTCCTCAGCGAGCAGTAGCTGTGATCTAATTACCAGTGGAGAGATGAAGTTGTCTCCTTTAGCATAGCTGATGGGACCATTCTTCTTCTGAATAGAAAAGAAGGCTCACATCAAGCTCCTCATAACCAAGGAGCTGAAACTAATGCAAGAGCTCATTAGTTACAGAGAAGCCCAGGGAACCATCGACTGAGCAGCCCAAACGATGAGGCTGCATTGATCTCCATCATCGCTAGAGAAAAGCATCCACCGGATTTCTGCTCTCTCTTCTCCTTTAGAAATGAAAGTCACCCTCAAATAGTTTAAGGAAAACAAAGAACCCTTATTGAAAGACCTCCCATCAAATCTCGCACATCAATTGAACTTTTCCCGGGAAAACCAACATTATTGAATTTTCACAGATTGCCTATTGACATATTCAAGGACTAGACTGGAGAGGGATAGCCTATGGCTAAACAAGTGCCAAAGTTCAAACATACCTCACATGTCAATGAGACAGTAACAAGGCTTACTATATACACATTCTGTCCAAGTCCATGTCACACAAAACACTTCACAACCACTGTGGCTGCATTCCTCTGGCTTGTCCCTCAACAAACAAGTTGGTTCACCTTAGGAAATGGCTTGACCTACTCAAGCCAAAGTCTGTGCTCACAAAGTGCTTTGTCTTGCCTGTTTTACAACTGGACAGGACCACACACACACAGTGCGGCCATAACCAGTGCTATTATTGTTCACATGGTTGCTAAGGTGCTTTGAAAAAGTGGTACGAAGGACAGAAGATGGTCACAGTTGTTTAAAACTAATGAATAGCCTCTGTTCTGCTTGCCATCACTGCTGATAATAGCTTTGCACTGGCTGGACATCTATAGGGAACACAGGGTTGTTTGTAGGTAAAGGCAAGGTTTAGAAGAGCTCGAAAAAACTCTTGCACATGTACTCACACACTGTCAACATAAGCTACAGTGCTCTTTTCTTATTGCTGTTTTGAGGCAATGAACTTTCAGGTACAATTATTATAAGGGGCTCTAACAGACATCATGCGTGAGAAACCAGACAGAATCCTTCTCATTAGGTATTCAAATGAAGGGGATTATATTCAGAAGTGTTTGAAACAAGTCAGGCATGTAAAATGCTTCTAATCCTTTTGTCAGACACAACGCAACACTTTTGTCTTAATAATCAAACTCATGATGAATCTGTCAGCTTGGGTTATGATTCGTGAAGAGACACTTCTGTGAAGATCATTTTAACTAAAACATCGGACGAATCTGTCAGGAATTAGTGTTGTGACCTGCATAAATTTAAATAAAATATTGATGAAAATGCTGTGCTTGAGTAATGATTCAAGTGGTTACACATAACCAACGATGCCTGTCTGAATATATCTTGCAGGGACATTGTAGAAGACAAGTCTTGCCTTTTGGCTTACCTCCCAGCTATATTCTGATCATGTTTGTGCCTTCAAAAGAAAACACAAAGTTTTGTGGTGGTCTGTTTTTCCAGTCTCACCAATAAAAACATTTTGTATTTCTTCATATCTTTTTCTGATCAAATTGAAACATAAAGGGGAAAAGGGGAAAGAGATACGAGAAGCTGAGATAGCCAAGAGCTAGGAGATGAAAATGTGTAAAGCAGACCTCAGGTTAATCTCACTCATCTACAGTCTGAAACAACACCTCCCCAATGCCCAAATTTCTGCTAATTTCTAATAACATTAGCATCATATCTGCCAATGTCATGTTAATGAAGGTTTAACAAGACAATGAGGTTTCCTAAATGAGCAGCCGAGGGAAATCCAGCCACTCGTATAATTAAAGAGCAACGTGCTGCGAATCACAACTGTACCATGATCTCCAGCCTGTGATGGGTTTGTTTCCAATGAGTTAAAGTTTTTTCAGGTGTGGGAGGATTTCCATAGAGAAGAACAGGCTCTACAATTTGTTCTTCGCTGTATGTTTAATGAGCAAACTGTTCCAGGTGAATCTAATTATATTAGCATATGAAAACTCCAATAAGGGAAATGAATAATGCAAATGGAGAGAGCTGAACTGCTGTAGATCTAGGCAATCAACCAAGGCCAACACATTTCAGAAACCTTTTCAGAAACACTTAACCTCTGATAAAGAGGAGAAAATGTTGTTATGATAAAAGCAAGCAGGACTGACAAATACAAATGAGCGTGCACAATAACAAAGCATTTACATTAAGATTTCATTGTAGGCAGAGGAAACTTATGACCTGAGAGGATAAACCACACAAATATCTGCTTCGGCAGCACCATGGACACTCTTGTCTCTTATCTGCCTGTTTGACCCCAGAGCTGTCTGAGGGTTTGGTGATTCCAGTCACAGCAAACAGAAGACGCCAGTGGGAGATAACAGATACCAGGATTGAGTCACATCTTAACAATAAATACCCAGCAAAGTTACACTGAAGTTCAACATCACAGATATATCAACATATTTTCAGAGTACACTGCATGAAGGACAAAATACGCTACGTACAAGCTAAATATAGTGTTTTCTAGAGATATTTTGGAAGTATCAAACAAAAACAATCCATCACCGGGGAAGCAAAAATGACCTCTTAAAGATTTCTTCGAACTAACATAAAAATCAGGCCACTACAAAACGCCAGCTGACCTTAAAAGTTGAATTAACGTGTCATAAAAGATTGGCATTACTTATTAAACTTCAATTATTAAAGACAAAGGTTCTTGAAATCTGATTGTTTTAAAAATTCAGGTGTTAATGTAAGTCTGATTTCTATAATACTTTCAAGAAATCCTATTAAATACTTTTTGCTTACTCAACTGGCAGTTTGTTTTTTTTACACTACAAAATATTTTGAATGTTTGTAGAAGCGAGTTTATTTCCCTATTTTGGTCTCCATTTTTCAAAAGTGAGCACTTTCATCACAAATTTGTGTCAAAGTTAACAAAATTTGAACTGTATGCACAGAATTACTTTGCATATGTGGGCAATTACATTGATTCCATTCAAATAAATTGATTTCAGTCCAAAATGTATATAAATCCTGGTGCAACAAGGCCCTAGTTGATTCTTGGAATAAGAAAGCCACCAAGTTTTTCTATTCAGAGATACAGTATATCCTGCGACCTTGAAACTTATTCAATAATCATATGCAAAATGATGCCTGACAAGATTATCTTTGATCAGTAAAAATAAGATTTAAGCATCCTAAAAAAAAGATATGCTAACTTTCTAGAACTGCCCTTTTCTTAGTGTATTTCAGTCAGTATTTAAGCAGTGGCTGAACAATAGCTCAGTTGCTCATACTCACTGGTAGTAATATGACTGAGAGCATGTGGGTGGTGACCATTCCATACATGTACGTTAACCTTCCCCATGATTAGAAACATAAGGCTGTATGAAAAGCTATAGGACAAGCAAACATATTGAAGTGCAATCTAAACAGCTGTCTGTCTCCACAGCAGTTCAACCTAATGTAATAAAAGCAGCTCAGATGAAAAACTAACATACTGACAGGTGCTTCAAGACCACTTTCATAAGCTAGAAATACATTTCCTCTCTGAGCTCTGGGGGATTTGTCAAGTGAGACTGTATGTTTTAAGAATCTGCTTTTTATTAGGTATAATGACTGCCAGCCCACACATGGCTCAGATTTGCAGTGCTTCCAGCCACTGGATCACTGGAGTACAGAGGGGTAGCTGGGGCCTAAGGCTATATAAGTTGACACCAGCTGAGGTACAGAACTACTCTCATACACCTCAGCCAGGTGGCTTTTGGCAACACCCCTCTGAAACAACTTCATCTTGGTTTTCTTTTCCATTTGAGCAAGCAGGTATAAAAACCATCAACCCCCTTAATGAGTTGAGGAGCTGGGGACAAATTGGCTGGGCTGGTCACTGGAGGGCTGCCAAGGTTTTCCAAACCTATAGGCCACCTCCAGAGGGAAAGAGGAGCACTTCCTGGGTCAATGGAGAGGATGTGGTGGGAATGAGCCACTACGTGCCAGCTGTCAAGAACAAGATCCTGAGAAGCTGGGGGTTAATAAGGCTTGACCCGGGCGTTCCCATGGTAATCACCATGGTTACCCAAGGCCTCGGTCAAGAGATGGCTGCAGGGGAGGTTGAGTCAATCTGGATGAGAAAGCTGAAACATGGGAGATCGTTTGGGGAGAGGGAATATGATGGACTGAGCAATGTCATAAACTTTACAAGCAATTAATACTCCTGCCAATGTGGAGCGCTTAAGTAGCCTTTATGATCTGAGACATGTTGCTATTGAGCCATGTGGGATGTATTTGATTTACAAAAACCATATGACTGCTTTTTCAACTGTAGTTGAAGAAGCAGGAGCTACAAAAAGAGCTACTTATAGAAGAGGGCTGTTAATAAAGTGGCTGTGATATTTTACAGCCGACACTGGGGGGAACTACTTTGCTGACAGTCAATATGAATATTCTAGCATGACTTCCGGGAGAGCGACTGTGACTTTATGAAAGTGTACTGACCAGAACGGGGGGTACTTTGTTAACGAAAAGTTTGAAGAATAGTATTAACTCAATGTCTAGAAAAACATCTTAGATTCCTTTGTATTAAAAGTGTGGCTTTTCTCTGGATAACTAAGCAAAATATTAACATAATGTCACATGCAGCATAGTGACCAGGAGTTCAGTAGAAAAATGTTCTACATCAACATTGATTACAGACTGTCAAGACTGTCAGTTAAAACAGCAAAGATTGCTTGCATTAGTCGTCCTTATCATCATTATCATCATTACAAACATTTTTCCTCATCTGATTTGTCTGCAAACTGATGAAAACTGTATTCTTACATTTCCTTACTACACAAAAAGAATCGAGCTTTGAGTAAAATGTGCTAGAAAGCGATAACTTTTGAATGAAAACCTCAAGCACACAAGGAAATTACTCTCCAAGTGAATACTGACAGGCGACGAGATGCCTTGTTTTCACAAAAGCCTAGACCAAACCTTAGGGAAATTGAAGCGGTTTTTATGGTTTAGTTTTGCTGGTTTTGTCTTTTGTTGTACTGAATGGTTTGTGTTTGTAGCCCAAGGGCTTACTGGACAGCAGTCCGCTCTACTGTCTGGGCTATGGTCCAGGCTGGTGGTGGTGGTGGTCGATGCTTTGTCTTTGGGCTTTAACCCCCGTGGTTGAACCTGAGCCCTGCAGCTGCTCATTACTGTGCAGTCGAAGTCCTGGGATTGCTTTATGAGCCCTGGGAAAGTCAGGAGGGATTCTCTGCCCACTACAAGCTAAGCAGTTCAGTTACATCAACAGTGAGCCAAGGGACACACGGCTAGCCCAGGCTAATCCCAATATCCAATTTAAAATGTTGAGAAATGATAACCAGATGTCAAAGGCTTACATGTCTGCCTCAAAGTCCAGTGGGCTGCAAAGCAAAGGAGGTTATGGAGGACATCAGACATGAGTGCTATCCTTCCAAGTGGGATCTGATTCAGCTAACCGCCAGGGGTTAGAAGTTGTTTTCTGTTCCAAGGCAATTCTTCCAAAAATAATTTTTTCATTATAAACACAGATATAATATCCTTATCTATATGAGGCTGAGTAATGGTATCGAATGGGTTATTAGATTACCAGGAATTGCCTGAGAAATGTTAAACAAAATGTACCTTTTCATTCTCTTATACTTCTCTAGTTATTATCTATTTCCAGCAGGTATTTTATAACGAATTGTCAGACTTTTGGGTCTATCCACTGTTGTTCCAGGCTGTGGGTTTCTGCAATTCCCAGAATCCATTTTTGGAACCCCCAGAAAACTAGCATGAACCTGCTGCTTTCTATTAAAGTTGGAAATATGAGAATACCAGTTTATTTTAGTCAAGCAGTTCATGAATGCTGGGGTGTGTCTTATCAATCTGATCCCCATCCTTAACATGTGTTGTGGATGCACTGCATTCTGCTCTATTTATGATATTATCAAAGATATCTCTATGGTATCTCTGGCAACTTTGCAATAGATTCTCCTTTGTACTATTAGTGTAGCGTGTTTTTTTAAAACGACAAAACTCGCCCAGAAATGACTGTTTGAACTTTTGAGTGTTTGATAATGCTCTTTGGTATATAGATATCCAGATATCTGACACAGACAGCGCTGTTGTGATTCACCCTCTGTTCCTCGTCTCAGCTCACTTACTCCACTGAGTGCATTTTTCAAATCCCTGTAAATCATTAGCGAGTTGCTTTAATGAACTGATTGTTCACCCCCCCCCCTCACTCCGGCCCTTCTTGCTTCTTATCACTGCCAATTGACACATTCCGAATAAGCAAACACTGAGTCATTGCACCTGTGTCTCCAACCTTCAATCACTGCAACTTATCACAATAACCTCAATTCAACACTGCCTCCAACTGCAGAGTGAGCACGCATAACATGCTGAGAAGAACGAAGTGAACTGCGAGCTCCTGCCATTAAGGCTGGGTGCATGGTTTACGGCGAGGAGGCCTGCTCAACCAATTGAGCACAGCTATTTGAATATAACTCAGGTAGTTAATGTTTACACAATAATACTCTATTTGGCATTTATGTACAGAACTGACCTTTTGAATAGATGTTACCCAAAACAAGGAAGTAGGATTTAATTCACCGTATGCTTTTAAAAACCAAGTGTCACATGAAGTGTGATTTACTGAAAGCCACACAGCAATTACAAAAGATTCAGATATCCCTACACCTGACAATCATCCCTTCCCCCAGCTGTTATTCTTCTTATTCAAGAGAGAAGAGCTGCAAAAGTATATGGACTCGCCTGTCCACATACTTAGCGTAGCATCCATCACCTTTGAGATGAACAAGCATGCGGACTGCAGAGGTTTTGTCACCCAACATCAGTAGCTGACCTCACTAATTCTCTTGAGGCTGAAAGGGAGCCAATATCTGTAGCCAGGATCTTGCGGAGATCCTGAATGGGAGCCTGTGGAGAGTCCATGGTCTTTGAATGAGATGTTCAACAATCTCATAAGGGGGTTATGTTTGCGTGTCCACATAATTTTGGCCATGTAGTGGACAATAAAATTCCTGAGAATTTATATACATTTTTTAAAGATTAAAAAGCTTATACTGAATGGCACCGTGCAGCTGATCAGAGATCTTAACCCTGCGAATCACAATCTCGTTAGCACTACCACCCAATGTCCTTATCGCTCTGCTTCATCGTCTGTTGTTGGCACAAGACTGACTGCCAGTTCACCCTTGTCTGTTTGCCTGCACAATACACTCCCTAGACCTATTCAGGCTGGAATAGGACTTTTGTATGTGACTTTCCACACGGAACAGTTGAGCATTAAGACTGAATTTGTTTCTTTCTACTGGATATACTACCCTGAAAACAGTCCCGCCCCCTCTCAGAGATCTCCAGGCCCAATAATGTCCCTTTTCTCCCACTCACTCACTCATCTCCATTCTTCCTCCCCGCTGCTCCTCAGAAAACACCTGTGTCCACAACACAGGTTTTTGTTAAGACCTCCATGTTACAGGTAGCAATTTAGTAAGCATACAGCTTCAATCAATTTCACCCGGTGTTTGAAGTTGGGATAATAAAAGTATGCACAGGCTATATGGGCTAAGTAGGCACTTCCAGAAAATCAAAGAGGACAATCATCAATCAAACTCAACAGCACAGCAGCTGTAGTTTGATAATAGGTCTAGGACCTAAACGAAGGCAAACAAATAGGGAATATATAAAAGAACAAAATTAGGTTAGGTAAGGTTGGTGTGCAAAACGAATTGTATCAAGTTGCACATTTATTTCTAAGTTTTAATTAGTGGCCATATTGCAGTATTAACTTCCATTTTTAAGATTATTAGATTACTCATACTGTATAACAGTATTGCTGAAATAATTAATCACAGAAAATGAATCAACAACCATTTTCAGCATGCAAAAATGCCAAACATTTGCTGCTTTTCTCTTTTTTAATCATTGTAATTTAAATATCTTTGCATTTGTGTTTATTGGTTGGACAAAAAAAAAAACAATCTGAAGATGGATGTTATTGGCAGTCAATCTCCTGATTGATCAATTGATAATGACATTGAGCATTAACTGCAGTATACAGTATTTGTCAGCATTCAAATAGAATTTTGAGTTTCCTAATTCTATATATGAAATGATGGGTGATAGCAGGACTAAGCACTCAACATATCTGAGTGCAGGATACACTGCATTGATGGAACAAGGAACAAGACCAGTGGTGCACTGACACGTGATATCATACACACAAAACATGAATGGAAGAAGGAATTTGAGAAATGTCCAAAAGTCAACAGAGACGCAAATACTCCACTAAATGGCCTCCTGAGGTTTCATTGTTAACTCGAGTTGTTACTCATTGCGGGAATATAATCCAAGATTGCAACCTGCCTGTCAGGCCTCAGCTCCCACTGAAGCGGTTAATCATGAATGAGCAGGCAGGTGACTTACAGAGTAGTCTTGTTATGTCTGGCTGAATTTTGAAGCGTGAATGTAGTCGATGCATCACACTGCAGACAGGACAATGCTGGGAGGAATTTGAGGACATTGATCAAAAGTTAAGAGCAAAGGTCACTGATTGTGGGAGGCCAAAAGGTAATGGAGCCAAAGTGGTGCAGGAGCTCTGAAGATAATGAGCATGTGCTGCTTTTCATACTCTGGTTACTGTGTATTAGTATGGAGTTGCAAAGGTGGGGCCGTCTGTAGGGGAAAGAGAATAAACAACTAATGGGCAGAGAATGAAAAAGAGGCAGTAAAGCAGTAAGCAATGTCAATGCCTTCCAAGATATTCTTGAATTATCAACTGAGTCTGTCATTACTGATCTGATTACTAGTAGGCACAAACAAAATTATTACATTTAATATCAAAGATTGTACTCACTTTGCTTGCAAACATTTTGCAGAAAATCATGACATCTACTTCACAGATTTTAGCTCCTGACTATTTTACCATCAACCTGCCCCTCTTTACAGTCTTGAGAGTTAGGAATTGTGGAGGGAATACTCTGTAAGTGGACTTGTCAGACCCTTCCTCAGGTGATGGATCTGTGCCAGCAGAAGCAGTCTTACCATTTATTCTCCTCCTTGTGCTTCATGTTCACTTGGGTCCATCCCCGGCTCTCTCCCCCTCTCTAGTTCCCACTTCCCTCTCGCTTGGCCCCGCTCAGTCTGTCTCAGCACAATCAAGTGCCGCCGTCAGCAATGGGCATTTCATTACCTAAGTGCCAATTCCTTAGCAACCGAGCAGGTACTAGAGCATTTAACCACAAGCTGCCAACCGAATGCTAATGAGAAAGCTCATGCCAGTGTCTTAACCCTCACTCAGTAAATTATTTTAGCCATTATGATGAACCGATCACTGTAAATAAACAGGTTGGGCTTATAATATAATTAAAGTGTTTAATTTGGGTTTTTTTTCCTACCAGTGCTAGTGCTACCCATGTATGTTTTCATATAGAAACAACTCCCTCTAAATTATCCTAGCTCTGTTGATCAGGTTAGGCTAATTCCAATGTTGATTTATATAACCTGGTATGTACAGGAAGTTTGGTTATGGACTAATTATAAACATGTATGTGTATGCAGTGACTTCATGCTATGTTCGCATCCTGGACATCTGCTTGCTAGTACAATGCTCACTGAGAAAACCGAGTAACTTTAAAAAGAATCAAAGGCATTTTATAGAGGGTGAATCAATATGTCTAAGTAGGCTGCCTAAATAGATTCAATATCTTTCTGGGCTGCTGCCAGGACTCTGAGAGCTCAATGTATCTTTCCCTGTCCCTTTGTCCCATTAATGTCCCTGTAACTTGATTACACATGATTGATAAGGACACTTTCAGAGTCCCTGGCACACCAGATGCTTTAAGTGCATTTGTGTGACTGGTAAGAACTATGCCGATTTTAAACTCTAAATATAAAAAAAAAAAAAAAAAAATCCACATTTCTGCAGTTGCATTTTAAGCAATGTCTTGGATTTATTAAAAAGAAGAAGAAGAAAAAAAAAGCAGATACTAAGTAATAGGGCAGCATACTGAGTTGACCCTAAACTGAACAATCCGGGTTCAAGCATTCAAGTTAGAAAGCATCAACCCTCCTAACGTGTCTTTAAGCACGACAGTGAATCCCTACCACCTTCTGGATTGCTGCGCCGCAACTGAACCACAACCTTTGACCTCCATGTGAAGGGGTGGTGGCAAGTGAAAAGAGAAGTCCTTAAAAGGATCAATAAAATATCTCATTATCACATTAAACGAAGTGAGTGATTTTAACATAGACCAGGTAAAAGAGAAAGTGAAATGTGGTTGAGAATATGGTTAATACTGCCCTCCAAATGGTATTGTTGCCTCCCAGAGCAGAGCAACTTCTCAAACATCTCCCTTCCCCCAGGCTAGTGATGGGGGAAATGGCCATCATCAGGTAAAATGACCCCTAATGCCTACTGAAAAGAGCGGCTAACTTTACGCGGCCAGGTCATTAGGGAGACAAAAGGGCAGGCCAAACAAGAGAAGACCCCCAACCACAGCTACCACACCCCCTTCCCCCCAGTCAAAGAAGGACTCCAAATGTAGCCTAGGTCTGCCTCACAAACACTCGTCTCCCCATGATTCCCCACTTACGCTTCAGTCCTCTGTGAGCAACAGAGCAGAACAGGACACTCCCAAGTTGGAAAGGCATGAGGCATGTAGATAAATCTGGAGTGGAAAAATTAAATGGGATGTTTGCATTTGGCTGCTGTTCAGCTGAAGTAATCTGAATGACCGAACGTGTGTTGAAACTGATAATAGTCCTGCGCAAACATCCTCCACTGCCTTCTGGAAGAGGCTGACAGTCATCGCATCGAGTATGTTAACGATGTTTGCAGATGACTTGGAGGTCAGGAGGGGACCTAAAGGACGACTGAGGAGGAGGAGGGTTTGAAAGGAGAAGAGCAGGGGCTGAGTTTGTATGCACTTCCTGGTGACATGCGGTACATGCACAAAGAGCCCTGCAAACATACATGTAACAAAACACACACACAGTGTTGTCTCACTTGATTAATAAAATTGCGGTCCAGACATCAAAGTGGCATGGTGTTTGTGCATGCAAGCATTTACAGCACTACTGAGTGACCACACATGTGCTTCCAGACACTCAAAAGGGCCTAGAGCAAGGCACAGGGCCAGGCCTGGAAGGAGCAAATACCAAGAGCTACGCAAAAGCAACATGCAATCCCTTCCTTTGAGGACATGGTGAAGAATGTGGGTGGTGAGTGCTAAGTTTTGCTAACTGGGAAATGCCATACCTCTTGCTTTCTGTTTAGACAAACACCAGTTGGCCATGTGCCTTTATTCTACCTCCCCCTTAAAACAAACTAATATAAGATGGTGAAAGGTGGTGAATTTTAGGCACTTTTTTTATGATTGATTAATTACTTCATTTTGTAAAATATCAGAGAACAGAGAAAAATGTTGATTACAATTTCAAAGAGCCCAACTTGAAACCCCAAAGAAAAGCAGCCACCCTTCACTTTTGAGAAGCAGGAGCCACCACATGTATGCACTTTTGCTTGATAACTGGCTTGGTATTCACAGATGAACTCAGTAATTGTTCTGTTAGTGAACTCATCGACTCATTTTTCAAGCACTTATTTTATCACTAAAAAAAATAATAAAAACAAGCAATTGAAATGTAAGTACCAAAGTGATTTTTCAGTGTTTGTGAATATTGAACATCCAAGTGAGAGCAAAGTATTTGGACAAGAAAGACAGTACAAAAGATACAGGAAGATCATATACCAAGTCGCTAACAGTCTTGTATGGCCAAGCACTTGGCCATCACCATAATAAAAGTTGCTTTAAACTCAAAGTCAGTGCTATTTAAAAATGGCTTTTTCTTTAAGTTGAGCGCCTGTCACATCCGGGGTCAGGTTACTCTGGCCCGCCAGCCAACAAAGGGAAGCAGAACAAAAAGGAGCAGCTCGAACCCTGGCAGTGACTTCTGAAAGACCTGGTTCACTGAGAGCAATAATTTCACCTCATTTAGAACGAAATCCCCGTGAATAATTTCCCGACATGAGAACCCGTCTCACTAACCCGGAATGGGCCGGATGAAGTGTGCTCGGGTGAGTGCATGTGTGTGGGTCGTCCTGATTCTCCCCCCAGAGACCTACCAGGACAGGAGTGGTTTTTAAGATCTGGGTGGTTACCTTAGCACAAACACATACACAAAATTACAACTGTAAAGTTAAAAATTCAATGGAAGATCAAAGGTACAAAACAGTGCAGTGTCATCTACCTTGATTGACAAGTGATCTCTGGAAAGTTCATTAAAAGTGCACTGCGGCAAAGTCCCAAAAAAAGAATAAAAAAGCAGTTTTATTACCCCCAAGGTTATGGTGTCGAGAGGGTTATGGTCATGGTTTCAGAGTTATGGAATTAATTTAAGGCCCTCATAAATATCGTAATGTCTGCCTGTGTGTGTGAGCCTAAACCCTTTTCACCCACCTGCAGATATAAAGACAAAACGCAATGAGAGTTTGAAATATCTGAGTTCAGGGCAACATAAAATTTTAGCTTAACCTTTAAGATTGTGTGTGTGTGTGTGTACAGTATATGTGTGTTTGTGTGACAGAGACAGAGGACAGCAGTGTACCTCCATAGTATCCCCCTTCCTCTTCATTCTTTCAGAACTCTCTTTATGCTTTGATGAGCAGGGCACGACAATACCCTAAGTCTTTAGAGACGCCTTGGTCCCTTTTCCTTAATCCTTTCTCCTCCCAACAGTTCCTCCTGCCATGAACGTGAGATTGCTGCCCCAAGGTGGTGTATGACTGGGGGTTATTGTTTTCAATAACCCTCCTACCTCTAAAAACATTTTTGTTCCCCTTAATCTGAGACGGAGAGAAAGGGGAAAACAGCATATATGATAATCAGAGTCTAAGGACAGGTTAGTGTGCCCACTGAGCTCAACTTCAGAGCTTTGATAATTTGCCGTGATGGAAGACAGTTGGTTGTGGAGAGAGGGTTTAAAAAGACAAGAAGCCAACAACAAAGACTACCCCCTCCCCACCCTTCCAAACCCCACCAAAGGCCGGCCTCCCAGCCTTTGTCAACACTGATCTAAAAGGGAGAAGTTGTGGCGGTGGCCTGAGGGTGATAATCTACAATCTGTTCCAAAGCTGAACGTGTATTCCACAATCGTCGCTCAAGACTCCCCCAGCAGATACAATAATGAAGCCCCCGTCCCTCCCCCCACAAGCTCAATCTCCTTTTCAGTGCTTAATAAATGGGTAAGTCTGCTAACAGTTTGGTCTCAAAGTTTGATGTTGATGAAAAAACTTCTTTCTTCTCTGCACATTTCAATTCCTGTTAATTCAGCCAACCAGCGGCAGAGAGGAGTGAAATTAAAACGCCGTCTCCTTGCTCTCGGGAGATTTCATACTCTGCCCTGGTGCTACCCTTCATTCATATGTATATGCAAATACACACAACAATACAACTGTGCACACTATATCGAGAAACACACATTGAAATACACAAGAATCAGGATGACACATGAGCACATTTCAGCATCATCACACTCTGCACACATCCATTATTAAAGCTAAAATGGAAAAAGAGCTCTCTTGGGAAAGGGGCTTTTTAATAAACTTCAGACTCTATCGGTTTTCCGGAGAGGGGAGGTGATGAAGCATCACCCTTTATCAGGACCGTCGGCGCTTCATCTCAAACCAACCGAGTGATTTGCATTGCGGATCTCATTTCAGCTTCTTCAAAAGTAGTGATGGCCAGGCTAAAGCAAGCGAATCCAAAACACAATAGCCATGACTGACTGCAGGTAATCCACCAACTCTAAACCTTCAGGCCGAATTGATGACATGATGGCCGCCCTTCTTATTTTCTTTTTATTTTCAGTTGAGGGATAGTAATTCATCAGGCGTTACGTATCACAGTGATACAGAGATGAGGGTATAGAGAATGCAAAATAGATCATTCTTTACATGAAATTGTTTCTAGTGCAATTCCACTATTTTCAATTATTTCTAATTCTCAAAACAGCTACAACTGTACTGAATAAAGTGGAGTGATCTCCCTTCTTTGGCAGTTCTTCATTTGCAACTTTAGTTGCGATCAGCAAGCAATCCCCACGCTCCCTAAGCAAAACCAGACCACAGTATGTGTAAGAGCTGTTGATGGAGTTGTTGATGAATAAGAATGACTACAAAATTGCTTGAGCAGCTGCTGACATTTTTTCTGAAATTTAATAACTCGCTTTGTGTTCTGCAGGAAGAACATTTCAAACACAAAGGCTTAAAATCCTCATTCTCAAGCCAAATACAGCAAATAACAAACCCAGCCTGTTCTTCTAGTAGTTTGAATGGTGATATACTGTACAGTCCTTCATTGGTTTGTTTAGGACCTCAGCTGTAATTAGCTTAGTTACTCCTGAGCATTGTATCAGTTACAGCAGGCCATTACTTTCCTGATTACACAAAAGTGATATCAACCCTCCATCAAACCCCTGGTAAGACAGTAAACAAGTTAGCCCACCATCATGTTCAAGTAGCAAATGTTACAGGGGTTAGAAAGCGTGATATAATTACTAAATTTCAAATTATAATCCCATACACTACTTGTTACTACAAAAGGAATCACATTTCTATAACACAATAATGCATTACGCCTAAACCTGGATGTTCATATTCCAATGAAATTTTAAGACTTGAGATAAACTGACTTGGAATACAGATGTTTTTACAGTATAAGTGCACCCTGACAGGCCTCTCCATCTAGCTGTCTACTTACATAGAATTAGTCTCAACAGAAATTATTTTGCTGTGTTGGTTTTAGTTTGCAGCGCTTAGTCAAATCTGAGATGCTTTATGCTTGTGCACAGAGCAGCCTGTGCTTTGTGAGGGTGCATTCTGTCAAAGAGGATCAGTGTTTGAATAGCAACGTCTGAAAATGACACCAGAATTGATGCCAAATTAAGATTATGTTAATTGACAGTACGGTGTGGTGTCATGTCATATATGCACAATGCCATTAAGAAATATGGGGCAGACGGCACGGCAGTAGGCTGGCTGTGCTACCAAAAGCTTGTGTAAGGCTTTAACATAAGAGTGTGTGCGTCTTTGTGTGTGCGTGCACTGAAAAGTGTGTGGAGTTCTTTATCAGGAGGGCTGTGTCCTCATGAGCACAGATGAAGTCCAGAAGCATTTAGTTTAGTCTACTGTCGAGAAGGCTCTCTCTCCATCCTTTATTTCCTGTCTCTCAAGACACCCATCTTCCAAAAAACACAATAAAGGAGGAGGGGTGGGCGCTGTTGGCAAAGACACAGAAGCAGAGGGAAGGACAAAAAGCAGGGATAGGAGGTTAAAGGAGGGGAAAAGAGAGGAAAAAGAGGAGAGAAATCTCTTTTCAATTCCTGCCATTGTCTTGATGTAGATGGAGCTGATCAAGATTCCGCTAGCATCGTAACCAGCAAGTTCAATCTGCACAGACTGAACACAGAAAGAGAGAACCATACTGAGAGACAGAGCGAGAGACATAGATGGAGAACAACAGTGTGTTTAAGAGTGACTCACATACACACAGACATTCAAAAAAAACACACTAGGACAAAGAAAGAGATTTGGCTTGAATGGGAGCAACAAACACACCACTTTAGAACCTAGGGCTCGACATTAAGGCTTGTCCGATTGTCCGGGACAAGTGCATTTTTTGTAGGGCAAGTTGAAGAGAAATTTATTTGCCCCACTGGACAAGTTAAAAGTCATAAACAAAATTTTAAAAACAATACTGTGCGTCTTCTCGGTATGTGAATCTCATTGTGCTGGCTTTTAGTTAAATGATTAACTGTTACATTCAGAATACAAATTTAAAACAAATGCATTTTTCCCCACGATACAGCCAACTGAGAATGCCTTGATCGACCAATCAGGAGTTGATCCAAATAAACCGCTTGCAGGCCAAACATTTTACCTCAGAAGAACTGTGGCGATGTTCTGTCAGGCTCCGCAGCCCGGCCAAGTGCCACGGAAAGCACCGAGAAGAAGAAACGTTACGACTGCGCCGAACGAAAAGAGAGAATTAAAATTTGTGAGCAGTCAGAAAGATGAATCTGACTGGAATCTGACTCATCACACGTGCCTTTAAAACATCATCCCAGTAATGTCTCAATCATCATTATTAAATGTGAGAAGCATGATCAATGATTAATCTATGGAGCTCATATTGAAACAGACTTTACAAAGTGTTTTGGTCTATAAATACCATCCAAAAATCTGGGACCTGGTGTGAATTTTGTCTATAAATACCTTATTCAACCTTTTTGACGTCTGAATTCTGCAGTCGCAAAGAAAGTAGAAAAGTAAAGAGAGTCATGGGCTGGCCATGAGATCAGCTTTCAAATAAATTTAGGAGAGTTTCAAATACAAACAAACGTAAAAGTCAGCAAGAATCATAAAAAAGATATTTGTTTAATGCATAACACTGTTGCAATTCAATGCTTAATAAATAATAGGGAGAAATTTCATCATAAATCTGTGCAGTTGTTACTTCATTGGAGAAGAATATGGATTTCTGCCTGATCCTTACTCTGGGAATGTGTCAAGTGTTTCTTTGGTTGGTGTGAACACGTCTGACCCTGATTCCACCCCTAACCCATTCATACTCCCTTTGGCCTCAGGTGAAGGCTCACTGGAGGCTGAGCTGTTGCCTTTCACTCTTCCCTTGTTTAACTGGAATGGGACGCCTGGAGGCTGGATAGTCCTGCAGCAGCCTGAACCCTGCCTGGACCAGAATGAGGACCTTGAAGTCAACAGGTGAAAAAGGACCCGGGGGAATTCCAGTGGGAATTTTTTAACCAAGGCCTGATTGAGATCGACTGTGAGTTTGGATGAGGGAAAAGAATATCCGTGTTATCTGTGCTGAGTTCCCTTAACCTGGACATTTCTCAAAGATACAAAACTAGTGCTCACGGTCGTACTCAGACAACAAAAATTAAATTAAATGCAGAGTGACTTACTGTACCTCCAGAGAAACTCAATACAAACCCTCTACTTCAGAAATACATCAAATTCATAATCAATACAAGTCCAAACCAACCCCATAGAGAGGTTTGCTTGACCTTTTGAGCACTTTTAAACATTCACTCCATTCATCTGAGACAAGTATTTGCAGGCAGCCAATGGAAAACATGACATTTCATATTTTCTCATCTACTTAATACATTGAGCTTGCATGCTGAAACAAGTCCTTTGCTTCATGAGTAACAGTTCACTGACCTCAAGGCAGTCAACCGCAGGTAGTCAAAAAAAATAACCACAAATATTTTGGCGTGTGACTTGAAATCCATGCCATTAATGCATCCTATTTTCTTTTTATTATCTAGTTACATGAGTCATTTTACATTGTCTTTTTATATTGCCTTGTGTATCTTTTTTTCTTATGTAAGGCACTTTAAATTCCCTTGTTCTAGAAAGGTGCTATACGAACTTGCCTTGCCTTGCCCTGCCCCCTGGACGTACTCCAAAAGTTAATCTGTGAAAATTCTCAACCAAGCCATCTATAAGACCAAACTGCTGGTCTACATGCTTTCGACTTTTAGATACTCAGGAAGTTCTAAATCAGAAAAATACTAAACCAGCAGCTAAATCCTTGTCCTGTAGTCATAACTCGGTTTCAGTCGAGTTTACAGAAGTCTAGAGGATCATTGCCTTTGGACATAATCTAGGAGGCAATTTCCTCTAAAACATATTTGGTAAATTATTAGTATATAAACTTATTTTGTATAATGCACTGTGTCATTCCCCCTTACTAACTACCTTTTGTGCTTGAGCTAATATACAGTATGTGTTTTGTCATTTACAAAGGAACACTGCAGTGAACATGCAAAAAGGGTACATGTTTGCCCTGTTGAGCACAGAATAAAAAGGAAGGCCTGATTTATGTGCAATGCTCTTTTTCTGACAACCCATCCAAACAGGCCACATAGCCTGCTGAAAAACCAAGACAGTGCAAACCCAAACTCTCCACATTCAGCGCCTCCCTCCATCCTAAGAGCCTTCTCAAACATGTCTGCTTCAAGTGCTCTTCCAGAGTATGCCTCTACCCTATAACAGTGCAGGAGAAAAAAAGATTTCTCTGAAAGATGGATGGAGAAACTTTCTATGTAGTTGTTGCTGTTTTTCTAATGATCACAAGAGAATTTGAGGGCATTTCAGTCTAATACAGTATAAGGGGCTTCAGAGTGACAATAAGGTGGAATTCGGAGAGGCTGATCTGGGCATACCTCTGGCAACAGCTCACGGTCTTTGATAGAACTTGTTCCCTCGGGCCAAGCCTCTCCAAGGCGCCATGCTTGTGCTGGAAAATGCTGAAAGCTGCCTCATGGCACTCGCTACATTCCTGCTTCTCTTTTTTTTATTTTCTTTGAGGGGGGGTTCAGTAAAGTGTAAGTGAAACAAAAACAATGAAAGAGATAATACTGATAATTCAATGTCATACACTAGCTAATGTGATTTAAAAAGACAGCTATTTAAAGGGTATATTCAAGCAAATTACAGAAAAACATAATGGTGTATGTTCAGTTTGTGTGAATTTTTACGATTGAGTGTCTCCTCTCACCTCATTCTCGCATTCTGATCTTTTTATTTCCTTTTCCTTTCATTCAACAGTTCTAACCTTTAGCCAAACTTGTGTTATTTCTCTTCTTTTGTACTTTCCTTTACTCTATTTACATTTTTTTTCCTCTTCCTTCTCCTCTCCTTGTCTGCCCTACTCTCTCCATCACTCATACTCTTTAATCATAGACACTGCTATATTACACTCTCTCTGATGCAGATCTATTTTCCATCCTCATAGTTGCACTCCATTCTTCAAATAGTGAACAAAATGGACATGCAGGACATACAGTACCAAAAAACAAACCCAACAAAAAGACCTTTTAAATGCCACATATCTGCATTTAAGAATTGCAAAAAAAAGTTCGTAATTCTGAATATAAGTATCAATGCTAAGTATGTATCTATAGTGTGCTCCACGGGTCTATCGTATTTCCATTACAGGTCTTTGAATTTCCATATCTGCGTTGGCCCACAACCTACTGTATGCTAAGGCCATTTTCCAGTGCGATTATGTTTCACATTTCTCAATTGTTTCTGACCATTTGACTGACTAGCGGAAGAGTCATCTCATGTTTCTTGTGCTACTGATAAGGTCATTTTATATTATTGGACTCTTAGATTCTGGCCATTGATTGCAATGAGCTCAGACTGTATTCACATCATATCATATCAGTTTTACAATGAGCTGCTGGCTGGGGGAAAAAAAACAACATATGGTAAATTTTGCTGTCGTGGTCCACTTGGTGTCCATAAAACCTTCTAAAAAAAGATACTATTAAGACTGCAGCACGTGTATGAATACACAGCTTTGTTACTGTCATTCATAGCCGGTTCATGACTTTATTAGCTTCAGTCACATTGTTTTTGCTATATGTAATACATTGGCATTTGCTCATTTTAAACAAACAAATGGTTCATATATACTACTACCACAACCTCAAAACCTCTTGTGGAACCAATTCTGTTGTGCATGCACTGATTACTACAAGTGAAGTACGGATTTCAGCGATGCATTAATTTGGAACCTGTTCATTGTTGAAAGCAATAACAATGCAATGGCTAGGTCAGATAAAGCGACACATACTGAATTATATTTATGTCTCAGTCTGATGGAGAGATTGTAAAGCCCGTGTGTCTGTATCTATGTCTGTATGTGAGTATGTATGTGTCTATGCGTGCATGTGTGTGTATACAGATACACACTCAAGCCAGTGAGACATCCTCAGCCAGATATCTGTGTTTGTCTCTGAAAGCCATCACATCCTTGCCATTGTTGGCTAAAACAACAGAGGCAGGCCGAGTGCCTCCCTCCAGACAGAGAAATCTGTCAGCCTGGAGGGCAAGCAGAGAGGCAGAGAAAGCGAGGAAAATTCCTGAGAGGTTTCATCTGTCAGGAGAGTTGTCATCTTAAGGGGTTTGTCAGAAGACACACATATCGTAAATTCTATAACTCAGGAATAAAAAGGAAACTCTACCGTCTTAGATGGCATTAAATTTCCAAAGTACCCATTTCTCTTCTTAATTGAATCCACATAGCAGCTCAATATCCTTCAACTATACATGTAACACCTATCTTTTCATTCATTTTTAGTAAGTTTAGATAAGTGCATCTTCTGAACATGAACTAAAACTAAATTCAGATTTAGTTCAACTTGGATCTTATTTAAAAGAGCACTCAACTGATTTAGGAAGTTCCAATGAAACCACCATTATCCTTTAACTGACTTTAATAATTCACAGTTCTTGAGGAAGCAGAGCGAGAGACACAGGGAGAGGCATATGGAATTAGGTCAGAGGCTGGTGACAGGTCTGCACCTGGTTGTTAATACTATGACAGCTTTACAGGACATGGGATTCCAGTGTAATTACAGGCGGAATCACTGTGAAGTGGGAATACTGGGAGGAGGAAAATGACAAGTGTGAGAATATAGAAAAGGGAGGCCAGGAGCAGGGAAACAGGTGGCGCAACAAAAGACTCGGGAAGAATTAAACACGTGGTAAAGGAAAGAATGGAGACATAAACCCAAAATGGGATGGGTCTACAAATTGTCATATATCACCCCTGCCTGTCACAAAGATGCGTCAGAGAAACATCCAAAAGAGCCAACCAAAACATGTTCTAGGCACAAGACATGTCCACACACGCGCACGCGATGACGGACAGACGTGCGCAGGTCATCATCCATGATTGAAGATGACACCAGAACGTAAGAAGAAAAATAAACACACAATGGCAAACCCAGAAGGAAACAGGGAGGACAAGTCACAAGGGAGAGAGGGGTGTTCATCCTGGGTTTATCATGACAACCCATCGACAAAGAGACGGATGAGGAGGAGGAAAGGAAGTAACGGAGACTGGGTTGTTGTCTGAGAGGCAAAATAGCACAGGCAAGCCAGAACATCCCATGATATGTTTGTGAACGTGAGACACCCAACTGTCAAGTCTCCCCTACTTCCTGTATGTGCAGAATTGTAACGTAAAAAGTGTTCAATCAGGCACACATAGGATAAGATTCAAAGTAGGGTAGAGTGCTTTATGTGAGTGAGTTGTTGACTAAAAGTTCTATTGTTGCAACAGTTAGACACCATCAACCCTACTCCTAACACTGCACAGGTCCCTGACCTCGGCCCTGTTGAACACCTTTGGGATGAACAGAAACACTGAGCCAGGCCTTAGTGTTCAACATCAGTGCCCAACCTCAATAATACTCTTGTGGCTGAATGGAAGAAAATCCTTGCAGTTCCATGATCTTGAGGAAAGCCTTGCCAGCAGAGCTGAAGCAGTTTTAGCATGGAAACAGGGATACCAGCATCACATAAGTGGCCTCACTGACAGGCATATGGATGGTGATATGTAACAGGTGTAAACCATGAGACAAGAAGGAACATGGTAGGTCTAATTTCTTAGCATTGGGTCAGTGCATTTTGAGCCCACATACAGAAGGTGACAGTATGTAATCACCCTTTTAGGCATGTTCTTTCCATTTCTTTCAAACCACAGAGTAAACTTATAGTGTGTTAAACTATTTCCAGAGGAAAAGTTTATCAAAGAAGTCCCTAATGTATCCTACAGCAAAAAGAATTTACGGGGGAAAAAAAAATAAAAAAAAGTTTCATTTTCTTCCCTTGTTTTCTATTGATCTGAGCTGCTCTGGTGTGACAGCAGTGCTGACCTAAATACAAATCACACAAGGGTTTCTGCTACCCCCCTGGTGTCCTACCAAAAGGCTTTTCTCTAAACCTGATGTTTTTGGCGTATTGACAGTAAGTAGCTGCTCTTGCCACAGCAGCTGCCCTGCTTCAGAAATGCAGTCTTGGAGCAGGAATTTTGTCACTGATCCAGTTCCCCAGAGGGAGCCCAAATCTCATGCAGACTGCTGCTCTGAGCTCTTTATGTCTGGGATAGAAGAGGGAGGTTTCCGGGTCACTGTACATCCAAGTCAGTTTCACTTTCCTGTTCCAAAACTAAAGAAAAGTTTAACTGGGACTTTGACACAAGCTAACTTTACTTTTATCTCCTTTTAAAACAACACTGTTTGTCAAAGACTGCCATCTTTACCAACAAATTACACACTAAATGACTCATTTAGTCATGATGCACCAATGACAGCCATTTTGGGGCACATTTTGTTTGAGTAACCACAACCACAACTCCCAAGGAGGAGCCATGTAGGAGACCTTGTGCATGGCAATTTAATAAATCTTTTTGCCGATGGTGCTGCTCTGCATGAACTTTCACATTAGAAGCATCAAGATCTTTTAAATGGCTTTTTCCTTTAGGGTAGTAAGTACAGCAGTGTTGAGTGCTCTTGGTGCATATTGCAGGTATAAACTAATAAATCACAACAATAAATTTATAGTTCTCCTACAAGATATACAATGTATTTGGACAGGTTCAATGTTAAACAGTATGTCTGTGTTTACACTGTGTTAACATCTGACTGAAGTGGCAGGCATGTCACTGCATGTAGGTGTCTTGACGTATTATCCGGGCCATCTATGATTCTTATCAGCATAAGAGTGATACACTCCTGGTTCAGGCTGGGATACAAGTCAAGGTGAACACACTGTGGTTAAGTGGTCCATTCCTCCTTTGCTCTCTTCCATCTTTCATGTCTTTTTCATTTCAGAGTCCTTTATTGCTATGCCAAGCAGGTTCTCTGCTCCCGCATTTTTAATTAAAATCTAAAATGTGCAATAACTCTAGAGACTTTGGGCTAGCTGGCAAATAGGTCCATTGGTCTTGTTTCTCCCTTCAAGCCTGCACTGCCTATTTCATCAAAGCCTTCCATCAAGCCTTTCTGTTTGTCCAATTTTGTTCACTTCACTGCATAAATGCTTTGAAATAAGCCACACAGGGTACACGGATTTAGCAGGGGTACACCTTTGTAGAAAAGCTCTACACCAAGCAAATGAATCCCACTCTTAGACTATATCCTAATCCATTGAAGGACCCTGAGAAAAATCCAATCCTTAAAGTCAGTCTTCCTGACTTCCCATGACTCCCCAAAGACAAAAGGCTGCTTGTGCAGACATGGACTGGATAAAGACCCTAGTGCTTTAGTTCAGTCACCTGGGTGCGGCTGCGTAGTGTTCTCACACACTTTCCAGAGCCACAATGAAATACCATTCATCTCCCCTTTGGAAATACCCATGAGTCCAATATATAGTAGGTTGTCATGTTTAAGCGTTCTGTAGTGATGTTCTAATCCGTTTCTAGAATTTCTTTAAGACTGTAAGATTAAAACATGAGCAGGAGGTAGTAAAGCCTGATATCTAAATTATAAGGCAGTAAACTTAGGCTACAGGATTTCCCAGAGTGCTTTATAGCAGAGGTGGAACACCTCACCTGAAATAAAGACTGCCTCCACTGAACACAGAGGAAGTTATTATACTTGTATGAATTAAAATTAACCTTCATAGGAAATGAGCAGAGGTGCAAAATCAGATAGCAGAAGCACTATATTTAATGAGAGAGGCTTCTGTTTAGACCATCACACGGTACCAAAGCTAATCATTAGGATCTCAGCTCAGCTCAGATGGCCACCTCCGCTAAAAAAAAAAAAAAAAACTATCTTGGGCATAAACCTGGGCTGGAGTATCAATGTACTATCAACATTACAGGAGTATCTTCTACTTTTCTATTAACTGTGGTTGTGAAGTGACCCCTACATTTTTTATTAAAAAGTTTTTAAGTGTTCTTGAAAAAAAGGGAGTCAGCTGCTCTGCGTATGATTGGCATGTCTGTTATGGAAAAATTGCAATACGATGTCATGGCTACAAACCAAAGTGCTCTCTCTTCTCCATTTTCCCCATATCTTTCTATCATTATCTGCTCACGTATCAAGAAGGCGAGGAGGGAGGAGGCAGCCAGGTAGGAGCTTGTACAGGTTAGGAATTCCAGTCGATTCCGGGCCTCCTCCTTGCACAAACAGTGGAAAAAAAGCTCAAAGTTTTCCCCATGGCCTAGGCTCAGTCACTGAAGGAGCACTATTGGAAAAGAGGGGAGGGGGGGCTCACACAGTCATCCCACATCCCACCCACCCCGAGGAGCATTCCAGAGCACTGTCTGCTCGCCCATCATTAAGCAGGACCACCTGCTGGCAAATCAGGACCCCCATCATGTTCTCAGCAAGCCTGGCTAACCCCATTACCAGTGAGCCTCTGGACTGCTGTACACACAGATCATAAAGAGTCAGTGGTATGTTGAGCAGTAAAATGCCGCTCATTAACATCCCACAAGGACTTTTGATTGTCTAACCAGCGAAGCACACTAGCTGCACTTTGCATTAAATGTTTAAAAAGATGCAGCATAAAAGGGACAAAGAAATGATCTTTGATGCAGCTATTGCATGACTACGCACTGACTTCTGACCGGTTCATCTCTGCTCCTCTAAAAACAGACAGATTTTTTTTAAAAGGGAAGGAGAAGAGGAGATCAAGGCAGAAGGAAGAAACAGCCCTTTGTTGCTGTTGTTCGTCAGGGGTTTGACGGAAAGACTGGCATCAAGTCATCAAGAGCTGAAACAAAAGCAGCTGATAAACAGAGCAAGTCAGATAAGATCTCCCTGTCCACTCAACACTTCTCCATCAAGAAGGTTTCCTCTCTTCCAAACCCCCAACACCTCCGCCTTCTCTCTTTGTTGTCATTAGCACAGCAAAAAAGGACAAAAGAAAAAAAAGAAATGGAAATTACAATTAACACTGCACATACTTTTTATCTTCTGACCTTTCTACAAAATCTGGAAGACAAGGCCTTCTGTTGTGAGTTTAATTGCCCTCCTAATCCACTTCTACAAAACCAGAGCTTCATTTTTGTTTCCCAAGACACAGCAAATGACTGTTTGATTCGGTGTGACACATCATCTGTTGACTCTCTGCACAGCGCGACAACAACAGCAACATTTTACTGAATGGTAGCTTGAGAACCAAACAAAGAAAGACATTCGGTGCCAAAGGCCCTCTGCTTATCTGCTCTGGCAAGATGCAACCAAACATGGTACATTTTGAGATTAAGAGTTACACTTTTTTGCTATTTCAGTTTCTTATTTCAAACAGAGAAATGCCTGTGAGGGTGTCAGTAAGTAGAGATAAGGCATAAGGAAACAGAAGAGTACACAGTAGATATAGCAGTCAGCATTTTAAGAGCTGGTCAGAAGCGCAAGTTTTTCCTGAGACCCTGTAAATACTCCTCTAGAGAGAGCCACTCTGTGGCAGAAGAAAGACTGTAACCAAGTGAGTGGCCCTGAAGTGCCAGCGCCCTGTCCAAAGAGCACAGGAGCAGAAAGAGTTTGAAACACAATGCCTGATGGCATGTATCTTCACCCAGCCCTGATCCAAACTCTAACAAATATGCCACAGCAAACACAACATCCCTCACAGCCCACGTCCTGTACAAAAAATATCCTGTTTTTCCTTCATTCTACATCACTCATCTTATTTTCCTTCATGTCTGAGTCCTTCTCAAAACTCTCAGCGGCAAGGAGCTCACACAAAGCCTTTTTTCTTCAACTTTAGACAGTGCACCACCCCACCTATCTCTCTGCCAGGCATTCCTGAGTCTATCCTAGCTATCGAAAATGTCAAGAATGAGGAGAAAAGCAGAGGAGGGTACAATGAGCACTGCGGCAGGTAGAGTCTTGTCCTGCTGCACTGACATCCCACAGTTGCCGGGGGAAGTGGTTGCATAGAACGGATGGGATCTGACTTGACTTCCTTAATTAAAACTCTGCACTAGAACAAGCCTCAAAGCTCATTCTCCTCCGGATGGAAGCATGCCAGCTAATTATTGGGGCCAATTTCACTCACCAAGAACCAAATACGGATTTCATGGTGGGATCTGCACCTGACAATTGTTCCAGGGTATTATTCCTTGGATGATTAGTGCATAAAAGCTCCACCTTCTTCCTAGGAAACTTTTGAATCATTTCACACATTTTTCAACTAGATTTCTGTCTAAAGTCTGCTGATGACTTCTTGAGGTATTCCCTGCGGCTATTCCTTCAACTATAAGGCGATATGAGAAAATGAGGTTATGTGAAGTAAACTCTCTTCAAACACAAAGCCCTGAAACAAAAAGTGCACATTCTAGACAGTTTCTAAGAGCCAAGAAACTCCTCTTTCCACAACAGGAGTCCAAAAAGAAGAAAAAGGGGGCTGAATGAAAAGGTTAGCAGTGCAGTGTTTCGTGCTTGGACAGACAAACAGAAGAAGTTTTATGTGTGTGCCAAATGCAACTTACCACTGCAAACAAGCTCCATCTATTGGAGCATCCTGCCATCCAGAAATGTTTAGAGGCAAGTACCCAGAATAAAGACCCTGCAACTCTGAAACAGTGATGGCCCCAGAAAGCCTTCAGCAAGGTGATTCGTGCTCTGATTCATTTCCCCCTGCTGCTCCCGGCCGGTCTAAGTGACAGATTCAAACTATGAACAGCTGCCAACATTGTCAAGCACCAGTTAAAGTTAAACAGCAGCAAGCTCACTGCTCAGTGGCATGGGGGCAGAGGCTGCTACAGTCTCATGGTCACAGTAGATCCTAAGATTTATTAGTCATGGCTGTATGGTTCGTCTCATAAGAGTCTGACAAATTACTTTTCAACCAAAAAAGGACTCAGAGGAATAAAAGGATTCCATTAACTCTTTTCATGCTGCAGTGCCGGCATACCAAACAACGACTATAATATAATCTCCAGTTTTTCCTGAAATTTTCGAAAAGCCCCTTAAAAACAATTTTGAAAGCTTTTTCACGTGTGGGCACGTTTGATCCATTCATTGCCTGCTTTCTGCTGTTGCACTCTCTCTGCAGATTAAGAATCTATTTTTTTTTCTTTTATAATGAAGTTAAAATGGTGGGAACAGTTTTAAAAAAGTGTGGGAACCAGTTTTGCTACGTAAAGCTTGTCATGCGTTACGTGTATATAAGTGTTAAGCAGTTTCACCTCTGACTCAGTGAAATGGCCCAGCCACTGGGTGCAAAGGTCAGGAATCATTGCTTAACCACTCCAACCCTATCCTTAAAGTGTTTATCAGCCACCTCAAGGCTTCACCGGGAAAGGCTAGAGCCTCACCATGGCAACAGACTGACTCAGATGTCCCTTTTTCATGCAGTTCCGGGAAACTTTGACGCTGTGAGCCCGAGGCTATGCAATTTTAGCAGCCACTGGTGTATGAAATCCTTGCCTCCTTAAGTGACTCACAATTACAGTGAGTCTTCGAACCGCAGCATGGAGCCTATAAATTTCACACAGGTAACAAACTCTATCGAAACACATCACAGCAGACCGACTTATCAAATAGCAATGATAAGCCCTGTTGGGCATACAAATGAACTTCCATACATGTTCATCATTCCAACAAAACGTACTGTATATTCCAACCCATATAGAACATACTGTAGGTCTTGTTCCATTCACAACAAACTGGCTGCTTACCTTCCACGCAGTGTTCCACGTCCTCCAGGTTGCGCAGTGTAATCCTCATCAGACTTGAGTTGAGCATAAGTTCGTTCTTGTGTTCTGGTCCCATGGACTCCGGGGCAGGGTTGAGAAAGAATATGCGAGTGTCGCCTGTGGCGACCTGGTTGTCGCAGATGCCTGGGTTGCCAAAGCCACCGATCATCACCTTGTTGCCGCCGTCCAAGAGAATTTCGCGGTTGACATTGGACTTCCCTTTCAAGTAGCGCCACACCCTTACCTTTAGCCAAACAACAAAAAGACAGCACACTTTTTAACCTTTTGTCAAAACCAAAAACATACGTCATTTTTTTCATTCAGTATACACAGGGTTGCTGTTAGAAATGTCCAGATGTCCTTGCCTAGAGATGTCCCTGTCTGGCTCTGGATTTAGTTGCTAGAATCAGGGTTTACCAAGAATTTTTATTTACACCTCTGCAACTGAAATATCCACTGACTTTGTGGGCAATAACAGTGAGTAAATCTCATACAAAACATTCAGGTACAGATTTTGTCCATCCACTGTAAAAGTAAAACAAAAAACACTCCATGCACCAAAAGATGCTACATCACAGGAAGGCTGCTTTATGCACAGTCATGAGGGAGCTCGCCCTTTCCGCTCCATGTTAGCTGTCTTGTCTCATTTCTGCACTTGGTGGTGGTTTCTGTTTCCCGAATGAGAGCCATGTGCCTCTAATCTACTCCATTCATTCACTAGGAGACGGGAAAGCCAGCGGGCGCTGAGGAAAAGAGCAGCGAGAGAGCTGACCAATCATAACTTCTTTAGTTTGACAGATTATGGAGTGGTCTACCACAAGTCCGTGATTATGCAAAAGTTATTTTCACATTGAATGGCCACAGAATGAGGACAGAGGAAGGCTGCTTCCCAAGTGAAAATTTGCTTATTTGTGGAACAGTGGATGCTTTTTTTCCACCATGTGCTATTATGTTGTACATCAACATGAAAATGTACAGTTTCAGGTCTATCATGCACAGGTCTCACAGGAGTGATTAATGACAATGCAATGCATGACCACACATCTCTACTGCTTTCGGCACACCTTGCAGCACCTGTCCGTGCTCTCTGTGTCTCTGTGGTACTCTGCAGTGGTCTTACTGCATACTATGGACTTTGTTTTTATCCCCTAAGGACATCACTGTCATGACCACAAGACACAATCCCCCGGTGTGGGATGCAAGTGTTGGCACTTGTCTGCAACGCTACCGAATAAATCAAGATTCAGAGCATCATTTTTGCAGCCGCCGGCAAGTAATAAGACGCATGTTTTCACCGTTAATGACTGGAAATCAAGCGAGAGCTAAAGCCCCTCTACTGAGGGGGGCCAGTCTCCTGCTGCAACATGTTTGGGATGATTACATGGTCGGTTAGGCCTCCCCTGCAGCTCTGTAATTGTTCAGTGGAAATAAAATTTAAAAAAAAAAATAATACACTATCTATCTATTTCTGTAGGCAAAGTGGATTCAGTGTCAGTGTCCCTGGAACCGCTGCCAAATGCTTCTGGATGAATGGGTTTGTAAAATGTTTCTCAGGCAAGCTCGCTGATGCCGCTGACAGAGTTGGAGCAAACAAACTCCGTGGCAATGGCTTCCACCAGCCACACCGGGGTAAATGTATTAAATGGTACTCTGACTTCTCAGAGTCCACATTAAAAAAAAAAAACAAAAAACCGGTTCGTTCTCCTGCAGGAGGCAGGTGTCTTCTTCTCTGAGGCAATGCACTCCCGGGGAGAGTTCACTCGGCCGTGTCAGAAGCCACGTTAAAGCACTTACCTTGCAAGAATAGGTGTTATGCACCGGGTCCATGTTAATTATTTCGTCCACGGTGCCGGTCAAGACTATGTTGGCCTCCTCTTCCCTGTCCTCCAGGTCTTTCTCCGGGCAACTTGCGGCGCAGCGCTGCCACAGAGCCACGAGCAGCCCCGCCAGGAGCAGCGCTGTCCGGCCGGACCGGACCGTCCGATGGGAACCCATGACCGCCACACGGATGTGACCAGAAAAGTCAACTTCTCCGACTCTTTAAGTTTTACCGCCCGAGGCGTCCGACAACAAGCTCCGAACTCTGTCGAACGCGTTTCAATTTAGCACCGAGCCTCCTTTCCGCAACTTCCCTACGGACTACCAGTGTCTCTTTCACTCTGCAGCCCTGTTCCCCGCATCTGCAGCCCGGGTTTAGGAGAAAAAAAAAAAAAAAAAATCCCTCTCTGCCGCCGCCGGCTGGGAGACCAGGGGGGAAGAGTGGAAGGAGAAGGAAGGAGGAGGAAGGGGCAGGGAGCTCTCTCTCCAGGAATGCGACGGCACTGCTCTCTCCCCCTCTCTTTTCCTCTCTCTCGCGCACGCATTCACAGTGACGCTCCTGGATTTGCATGCAATCTGAATTGCTGATCCCACAAGTGAGGGTGTGGGGTGCGGGGGGGTCTAGGATGCCGGTAGAAAGTGGCTGTCCAACGCCGCCCCCAGTCGGGCAGACGGTGTCCTTACCTCCGGTCCTCATCACCCCGAGACCCTGCGGATGCACAGAGCAGGAGAAGGCAGGGATCCCGTACATTCTGACAGCCTCTGCGTGGATGGTATATTTGCCAATAATCAGATGGGTGCCTAGGGTGCAGGATATGTAAGCGTACCTGTGGGTCTGCAGACCTTTAACCTCATAGTTCATTGACTATGTTTAGTCATTTGTCACATTGAGCAAACAGTAATACATCTGTAGTCATGGCACATTGCTATGGGCTGTAGAACTAGGACCACTGTGTGCACTAAATGTCAAACTACCTCAGTGGTTGAACATCCATCCATGAAAGTGAACTCTACAGCTGAATAGGCGGGTGCAAAACTGACCCTATGTCATATACCATTAAAGATTCCCCTTATATCGTAAAACTTCCCATTTTTAAATCTATAAATGTTACCATATGGCTATTTTGTTAGAGCTCCTATTTAAAAACAGACAGTGCGTAAATTTCCACTCCTCAAAAGCTGTAATTTTAACTACCCTTCTATTCCCGGGAAAATGACAGGCTTGGTTATGCACATTTGCTAGAGAGGATATTTACAGAAATTTGTTCAACTAGGCCTCAGCTCTGACAGCTGAGTTAACCCAATAGATGTCTTTTTAATGAAATATAACACAGTCTCTCCGTGCTTCTGATTTTCTTTATACGGATGAGGTGAGGGTGATATTTGCACAAATGCTTCTGTTACAGGAGGAAACACTCTTCACACGCTATTCCTCCGGCCAAGTACAGTTAAAGCAATACAATGATTATATGATGATTATAACTGTAGCATTTTCTGGGAAGAAAAGGGATGAATCATGTCGGGTCAGTTATTTAAGGGAGGAGACCTGATGTCCTGTGAACAGCTTCAGCATAAACACAACCTCCCAGCGCATGACTTTTTCAGACACCTACAGCTGGACATTACTTATAGAAACGTAAAAAACTGGATAAACTATGTATTTCACCATCCAATATAGAGCATTTCTATAGGTTGACAGTTAAAGAGAGTATTAAAAAGAAAATTAGATTACAAATATATAAGATATACTATAAGAACTATTGGACAATAGTTTGAATATCAAGGAAAAATGGGAACTGGAGATAAGCACCATAACTGCAGATAACAACTATCATGAAGAGAGGGACATAGAATAAAAAACCTTTTACAATGTGGATTTATCCATTTTCTTTGTGTTCACGAACAAAAGTCACCAAGCATCCCTGTTTTTTTTTAAATATATATATATATATATATAGACACTATGAGGGTGTCGAAACCCTTGGACTACCCCCTAAGATATTTAGGCCTGCAATGTATATCTGAACATGTGACTGTACTGTGTGATTGACAAAAGGACATAAATAGAAGTTTAAAAAAAACAACTGTAGTGTTTCCGCATTCAAAAATTCAGTGGTACTCCCTGCCCTTCTCAACACACTAATTACAGTATAATACACATAGATAAATGGATGTCTCTGTTCAGTGAAAGTGTTGGAAGACCTTTTCTCATATGACTATGTGTAATGTGAGAGGTGTCCCTTGTGTTGACAAACCCACAGATCCACCAACTCTGCAGTTTCCTGCCTCAGCTGTAGCGTTTTAGTGTCTAGCATCTTTTAGCTCATTGTTTTAGTTTTCTGGCCCAGAAATTTGGTTCGGTTTCACCGCTCTCATCAACCCTGTGTCCTGCTGCAGCGGGCAGCTGTTTTTAGCGATAAACGTTGCGGTAAACCCACCCTATGCTACCTATCTAGCATCAAACAGTAGATGGACAAAGTTAGCAATTAGCTGGCGAGCATCAGCAGCTGGCAGCAGAAGAACTAGATATTTTCCTTGGCCATTAGTGGAGACCAAAATAAAGCTAAAAGTAGAATGAATGTTGGGTTTCCATTTATCAGGTGACCGGAAAGATGACTCCAAATGAATTCTACTATTGTTTTGTGTCTGCTGGATGTATAAGGCCGTTGTTTGCTAGCATGTTCACTATGCCTACTTTATGTCAATGTTGAGTTTACAGCTTGTTCTTCTGCCCTCCGGTGGCCAAAAAAGTTATTGCAGCAGGTGAATGACCGTTGTGATGCTTCAAGTCTGCCACACACCAACCTTCTAGAAATTCTACAACATTTAGACATGAAGAGGCTTTATATGAACTATATTGTTGGTTCCATTAAATTATTTTATCATACCTCTGAATTTGGAATATTTTTTTTTCAAACTTGGCATGTGATGACACTTGAATTGCAACAGTGATTTGTCATGCACTTTGCAAGCACCCCACAGAAAATGTTTTCAGATGTGAAGGAATTATCTATTTTTTATGGTAAATAAAATAACTGAGTTTGAAGATGGTATTTTTACCCTTTAATAATTTTTAAAAGATTAGTGGAACATGTCTCATTAAGTAAACCTTGCCAGAGCATATGAACAATTCTGCCTCCCCTCCTCCATTTATCTCCTGACAGCCCTCCTCCTCCAAATATTTCAACACAAAAGCCCCAGAAAGTACACAACCTTTAACAAGTATTCGGCTGACATTTCATGGGCTCTTTTGTGAATCAAAGTGTAGGCAAATGCAATTATAGCAGGAGATAAGGAAGAGCTGGGGAGCAAAGACATCTACTTACATTACCTTTGAGGGGATTTATGGAGAAGGTGTACTGTAAAAGCTTGTGTATTACTTTGCTCCGACTTCTTTCTCTTGTCGGGTACAGCATGTCAGTTTTACACTCAGCCTTTTTTTAAAAACAGATGAAGAAAGACTATTTTAATTAGTATGGAGTCTTTTGATGACTGTGTGGTCTTATAACAGCACCTTTTTATAGTCCGAGCAAAACTAGTTGGTCTATTTTAAACAACATTTTCAATAATATCAAATTTGAAAATGTCATATATCTGCATGAAATAGTGGCTCTCCGCAGTGTCATACTGGTCTTGGCCTTGGCCTTTAAAAAATCATAGCAGTCAATCTGCACTTATAGTTACAGTTAATCACAGTTATGACAGTGATGGATGCAGACTGGGCCTTTTATTATAATCTATTTTGATAAGTTATACTTATGTTAATGGTTTACACAGAGGAACCCATGGCAGCTGGAAAAAGTTGACTCTGTATTCAGCCTTGTGTCACTGGAAAGAAAGAGATGTAACCTGAGATGGAACATTAGCAGCCAAATTGTATGCAGAGCCCAGGGACTGCAGCTGTATTGCTGCACCCCTGTGTATCACTAGATCATGGACAGTCAGAGAATCACCCTTCCAACCTTTGAGTCTCTGTGTTTGAGTCATGTGATATCTCACAGTGCATGCCACATAAATAATCCACCACTCATGCTAAAGTTATTCAGCATCTTTGAATTTGGTTTTGTGTTCTGTGTTAAACATCCCTAATCCTGTTTGTGGCTATTCATTTCCTCCGGTTAGTATACCATGTTTTACGTTACTCTTATAGATAATGTGCAGGCAAAATCTCCTCGGCATTAGACAACATGCAGCACACACATACTCAAAGTGCATACATACACTGAGACATTCCAGAGTTATCAAACGAGGCTGCTGTAGCTCTTGTTTTTCCAAAGGCCAGACCCAGTCTGCTTTATCCGGTATCAGCATGAGAACAGAGGACTGAGCCTCACCTTCCTGTCCTCTATCTGACTCAGATCACAGACTTGGTGTCCAGTTTCCAGCTTGTCCTTTCTCTGCTGTCTCCCCACGCAACCGACCTGGGTGGAGGAATGGTGTAGATGAACTCATCTGGTGATGTGCTTACCTTGCAAAAGGCAAGTCATTATGACAGTGTTTCTGGCTGTTGTTGGTGTGCATGCAAGAATATATATAGAGAGATCTCTATGTGAGTAGTATCAGAACAATGCAAGAGATTTGATGCATCAATGAACTTCACATTGCAGCCTAGAACAGGTTGTTTCCAAACCACACTGTGGTAAAGACACTGCTTGAACAAAATATCCAAATTTTTAAGGTGCCTAGGTAACATGACCATGAGTTTTGGAAGTTGGACTTTTCCCCTTCATAAAAGGGATGGTTGTAAAAAACATTTTAAATTGGCTCGACCCACAGGTGCTTAATTATTAAAAGTTGGAGCATCTGATTTCATGTCTGGATTTAGATTTGCTTTAAACTTGCACTGAAGGTACCCTAACATCTCCGTACTCCAAGCAGAGATACCTTTGCACATATACATTACATAAAAGTCAATATCATTATAACCACACTAGATCGATATTGTCATAAGCATAAATAATACAGAGACACAATTTTTAAAGGAAGGTTACTTCTAATTGACTCAACATAAATAGGCATCTTTTCATTTTAGTCTGCAATATTCGTTGAAAAATTTTAAATTGAATACACTGTGATCAGATTAACCCTGTGAAGGACCCCTGGAGGCTCCAGGACCCTACTATGAGCTGATTAAATAACCTGAAGCCAACAGTTGGCCCAGTTTCCTTCAGTCTATCACCCCTTTCACATTGAAGCAATGACCTTGCGAAAACATGAATGGGTCAGCACAGGTTACCTGACCTGGTGGGGTAATGGCGGGGTGAATCTGTGAAGCGGCACATGACAGCAGGGAGAAAAAAACAGGTAAGATAAACATCCCTGAGCTAATATGATCATTGAATGACAGGAAGGCCAGTGGTGCACAAGTAATTTACCAGTAATGTAAATGAAACTACAGTTGCAGACCAAGGCCTTGCTTGAACATTAATGACCAGGGAGTCAGTGGGACATTCTGACATGACTGGTCAAACGCTGGCTGAACGCATGGTCACTGTCAGGCATCATACACAGAGTTTGAGTGTGAACGTTTTATCCAAAGAGGTGCAGGGAGGTCAAGTAATGCCAATGAAAATATGAATAAACAGGACATACCTAAAGCCTTCCTCCGTTTTATGAAAAAGAAGAGTGAAATAACCGTCTGAATATCTTTGGAGTCTGTATTGGTTGTTTTTCACTCTAATCATCTTGGAGCACAAGGCAATTGTCAGATAGTTTTACCTCTGTCTTTATTATTCTTGCCATAAGGGCCGATGTGTACATTTGCTCATGTGTCTGAGAAAGGAATTTCATTAGGTCCTTGTTGAACTGTAATCTGTGGAATGTCAGCAACTATAGTATCTCACTGCATTTGCATAAGAAAATAGCTTTTTCAGTGTTGTGTTTCTGGGCAATTCCGATCTATTTTGGAGCAATTACAGTGTGTGGTAGAAGGTTTATTCAAAGTTGATTGGTTCCCCAAAAGGGTGCAGTGTGTCATTCACAACATTACATTTTTTTGCTTTAGGGATTGCATATTGTTTGCTAGACTTATTCACTGTTGGTTTGCTTAACCCTGCTGTTTAGGATTTGTATATTAGGTTAGTGTTAAACTAGTTTTGTGGATGTCTATGTTGTGGAAAAGAAGAGTCTAAAGTATTGAAACTATAAAACATTTTATTTCCGAATGACATATATAGTCTTTCCCCATGCTGTACGCTTACAGACAAGCGAGGGGAAAATTTTTTGTTTTCCTTTGATACTTTATATTCCTCCAACTGCAGCACCACTTTCCCAAGACAAAGAGTAGAGGTAGAAGAGCTGTAGCAAACAGACTGTGTTTAGCTGCCTGACAGTTTGCCAGATGGCCCTCTGCTTTGTGGCGTCAAGTCTAAACAAGAGAGGTGGTTTCACACCTGGTTTTATCCCCGTACATTTAACTGGAATGTCAGAAAAGTCTGCAGTTTAAGACTTTGTGTGTGCAGAGTTGAAATATTTCTTGTTGGTGTCAACAAGAAACATGTAAATACTCACTCTCTGAGTGCACTGAGGGCCCCCTTTTCTCTCCTTCTCTCACATCCAGAAATGTAATGTCTTTCCAAGTGTTCCTTTCCAACAAAAATGCTAGCCTTAAGGTCCTTGAGGTTCTCCACCCTCATTAGTATCTGCCTTATCTCAATGGATTGCCATAGATAAGACTGAGTGGAGACAAGATAAAGGAGTGTCAGTGAGGAACACCATGTAGACTATGTCTTTCTTCATTATAGATAGGGACCCAGATAGCGTCCCTTCACTTCCTCATGTCACACATGGAAACTGTATTGCCTCCAAGAGAGGATTCAGTGTGTAATGTCTCCACAGACGCATAGTATTTAAAAGTCAGCATCAAGGTCATATGGAATTTTCTAAGTCCATTAAACTGCAAAAATCCCCTAAATTGTTGTTACAAAATGCTAACGTCAAATGCAATATGTCAGTAAGAGTTTCCTGCAAATCCTTATTTTTAAAAACAGTTTTGAAATGTTTACTGGCCATATTGACGGCAGGGCAGCAGTGAATGATAGCGAGTCAGCTTCCATTATTATTGGCTGGTTAGGAGACCTCTCCATCCATCTGCTCCTGCTCCCGCCCAGCTCTTGCTCATTTATGCAGAGTGGCCACAATTTACCGACGGCCATTTTGTCTAATGGATACCATTCATTCATTCCAAGCTTGCTCTTTGGCAGGTGCTCACCAGAGTCCATTAGGAAATGAGTCTACTGCAAACGCCCGCAACCACGCCACTGCAGATGAATAGCAAGATCAAAACCTGTCTGACTTCAAGTGATTTAGTTGCCACTGCTGAGGTGATTTTATATTCTGTACCTGTTGGCTACTTCTATTGCTAAATGTGTAATGAGAGCATTTTGATGTGAAACTGACTACTCCAACTTGCCATTATAATTCATTATGTCATCTCCCCTCTGCTTGACATATTAAATCTCACCATGACAAAAGGATTACCTAGGAAGACAGGGGCCCTGTAGCAGAAATGATGAGTAGTGCCTATGTGGAAACACCAACACCATTTTAAGGCAGAGGCGCCAATGCTCACTGTTATGATCCCTGATTAAGGACTTTTTGATTTACAGGAACTCTGTGTCAAAAGGAATTCTCATTTCCATAAACTGGCCTTAGGTTTTCCCTGCTCTGTGATTCATGGATTAGCTATAGCGTTTTATCTATGTCTCACCAAGGGAAGGAAACTTGATCAATACGCTGACTGTGTGTGTGTGTGTGTGTGTGTGTGTGTGTGTGCCCTTCCTAGGGAAAATGAGCAGTGTGCCAGAAGAAGAAATAAGCACTGTCACAAGAAAGTGCAGCATCATCATGTCTTCCTCCTCTGCAGACTTCATTCGACCCAAAATGGCTGTCCAGCTGCATTAGCTAATTGCATACTCTACTGTCTCTGTGCCATTTTGCACTTTTTCCTCTGACCAACTGTGCCTATCCAATTCAGCCACATAGTCTAATCATTTAATTCTACCGCCAGTGCTGAGTTTGATCCTACCTGTATCCATCGAAAGGATATCCAATATTATTAATTGAGTCATTATGAATCTTACATTTTCAAAAAACAGTCACCATCTCCTCTTCTAAAAAACATACAACACTGTGCATGGACTGCCTTTGGTACCATTTTGCTTGACTATCATGGCACTACAATAGTTATCCCTAAAAAGGATGCATCATGTTCTAGATGGGCTTTGTGTTGGACTGACGCAATGTCTGCAGAATGGGCGGAAAGCGAATCCTCCTGTAATTCTGATTTAGGAGACTTCATGTTTTATTCCAAGATGGTCACATCCATTGTTTGCCTTAGTCATACTCTACAGCACAAGCCTAAATTAGCAATTTTTATCACATTACATATATTTAGTAAAAATGCTGCAAAAAACTGTTTGTGGTTACTTTTTGATTAGCTGAATGAATAGTACTAATATCAGATTTAGATGTTGCTGACATTCATGGTTGCTATAACCACTGCCACTTCTATGGTTTTTCTCTGGGTGGGAAATATTATAGCTGTTAGAAAGTCTTGAGTCTATTAATGTTTTTTCAATTGGCTGCTCATAATTATAGTCTGAATGAAATGACAGGAACACAGAATTAGCATGGCTGTAATATATAAATATATAGTAGATATATAGTGACATGAAAAAGTTTGGGCTCCTCTGCTTAAAATTTCTGGCATTGTGAATAGTTAAGCAAGTAAAAGATGGATTGATTCCCAAAAGGCATAAAGTTAAAGATGAAATATTTCTTTAATATTGTAAGCAAGATTACTTTTTTTAATTCCATCATTTACAGTTTTAAAATAACATTTAGGAAAAGGGCCTGAAACAAAAGTTTGGGCACCCTGCATGGTCAGTACTTACACCCCCTTTGGCAAGTATGAACGCTTGTAAACACTTTCTGTAGCAGCTAAGAGTCTTTCGGTTCCTGTTTGAGGGATTTTCGCCCATTCTTCCTTGCAATAAGGGTCCTAGTTCTGTGAGATTCTTGGGCTGTCTTGCATCCAGTGCTCTGTTGAGGCTTATCCACAGATTTTCAATGATGTTTAGGTCGGGGGACTGTGAGGGCCATGACAAAACCTTCAGTTAGTTGTAGTCCATTGTGGATTTTGAGGTGTGTTTAGCATCATTATCCTGTTGTAGAAGCCATCCTCTTTTCATCTTCAGCTTTTTTACAGAGGATGTGATGTTTGCTCCCAGAATTTGCTGAAATTCAATTGAATCCATTCTTTCCTCTACCAGTGAAAGCCAAAGCATGATCGGGATTTTGATTTCTCTTTCTAGCAATCCTGCGAGCGGCTCTCTCTGAAAGTTTTCTTCATCTTCCAGACATCAACTTGACATCCACCGTTCCGAATAACGGCCATTTCTTACTTACATCACAAACTGAGGAAATAGCTACCTGAAAACACTTTGCTATCTTCTTATATCCTTCTCCTGCTTTGTGGGCGCCAATTATTTTAATTTTCAGAGTGCAAGGCAGCTGCTTAGAGGAGCCCATGGCTGCCGATTGTTGGGACAAGGCTTGAGGAGTCAGAGTATTTGTAAATCTTTGAAATTTGCATCACTTGGCCTTCCCTAACAATGATAGTGAACAAGCCATATCCCTAACAAGCTAATTACAGTCTCAGAGCTTTCTAAAAGTTATCCAAGAGCTCAAATCTCTTGGGGTACAAAGAGATTTGTACAAAATGAAAAAAAATACTTTCTTGCTTAAAATGCTGAAAAGATTATTTCACCTTTAACTTTATGCCTTCTGCAGATGAGTCAATTTTCTACTCACTTGACAGTTTTCATGTTTTTTCATACAACCACACACACACACACACACACACACACACACACACACACACAAACACACACACACATATATATATATATATACATATATATATATATACATAAACACTGTATATACTGTATATATGTTTCACAAGCTATATACTAACAAATGAAATACTAATTTGTGGCTTATTGAGGCTGACATCTGTTGGTCAAATTCTCAAAAAAAGAACATGTGCCAGTGCAAATATTTTATTTGACTATATGTTGTATGTTTTTTTTTGTGAGCCTAGGTAGTAGTGACATTAGCTTGCTGCAAAGTTAGTGCTAACCTAATGGAATATAGTGGAAAATATTACCATTTTTAGCTATTCAATTTTTAAATTCTTTTTTCCCAAAGTAGAAGGCCCACTAGTCCAACTATTCACTGAGTAGAATAGTTGGGCTAATATCTTTCAAACTACAGTAAAGTCAATGTTACATTCAAACTAAAATGAACACTAACAAGATATGCGACTTTTAAGTATAGTGATAGTAGGACATTAAAATGGTATCCTACCGTCTCCATCTTCTGCTTGCAAATTAGACTTAATGGAAGTGCCATACTAAACACATCCAAAGGCACATTGCCTAGGCAGGTGGGTAGATAAATTCAGACCAAGGATACAGTGTTGGGCTTTCGCGGGGGATAAGAGTCGCCCCTAGCACCTACAACCAGATGTTACCTCATGAATACCTGCCCAAGAATCTGTGACTCATACCAAATCCCTCCTTCTGCTGAACAAAAATACCTGAGAACCTGTGGAGGGCTAAAATGGGGAAGAAGAAAGAACATGGATGGGTGATGGAGGGGGGTAAATCATAAAGTGTTTGAAAGGGGGAGGGAAGGATGAAGGTGGGAAGGATTAGTAGATGGACGAATGGTAGATGAGTAAGGTCAGTGTAACAGTAAGTGCAGGAGCAAGTTCACTTTTTCAACCTCGCCACTCTCTCTTCTCCCTCTTTCATTCTACATGGAATGATGGGCTTCATCATAGGGGAAATATTTCAAAAGCACAGCTGAGTGAAGAGAAAAAGCAGAAAATAAACAGGAGTGACGGCAGTGAAATCAAAGCTTCGGACTGATGAAAGTGCAGCCAACATCATGTCTGTCCCTTAGCAGAGGAGGCCGGCTGCCTGTTAGCACAAGAGCCCTGGTGGCAGTGAGCGTGCATACATTTGTGGTGATTGAGTGGTTTCACGTGAGTGTAGAAGTCAAGAGACTGCAAGTGCGTTTCATCTCCCCAAAGCACCCTTGTGCTTGTCTTTCTTTGTCACACACACAAGCTCTCCAGTGAAAGCACATGTCTAAAAGAAAGGCAAGTGTTGCTGATTGAATGAGTGAGTGTCTCATCAGTGAAATATGTCTGGCTTGGTCAGGCTTGAGAAAGGGAGGGGTTCCTTGATCTGCTCCCCTTCCCAGTGTTGTCACTGGGAAGGGGAGCTTTGCTCCTTCACTCTCATTTTCTCCAGGTTAAGTGATGTAGGGCTCTCTTTCCTCTTCTCCTCCACCTGTAAAACCACATCACAGACACACACATGCGTGCACACACGCACACAAACACACACGCGCACACACACATATTACACCTTATCATACACATTTGTGTGCAGACAAAACAAGCTTACACAATTGCATTGTCAGATGCAAACACCGACACACACTACTTCCCACTGATTACAGTGCCTACCTTTATGTAACTTTGCATGTTAATTACCAAATTACACACCAATTAAATCTGCAATAAACAAAGTTGCATTCATGACATTATGTTCTTCATTTTTTAGTGATCATAATAAGCTTATGCTCTTAGAATAATAAAAAGCTTCATACTATATACAAGGCAACACTTAATAGTTATCTAATAGCAGAAGAACCTTTTGAAGAACCTTAATCTAAAATCTCAGGAGAAGGACTTTGACTGTAATCTCTTTTAAATGTATTTTAATTTACTAAAATTCGGGGGTCTATCAGAATAAAACCTTAATCCTTTAGTAAACACATTAGTTGGCAGATGTCAGTTTTACTCTGTCTAATACTCAAGGTGATTCAAATCTGCAATTCACTAAGCACTAGCAGCAACTGCTCCGAACCCTCGAATTGAATTGATCTCAAATTTTAAGACCACTCTAAAGCAGATGCTTGGCATTAACCTTAGTATTATGTGATGATCTTTCCTTTAGAGGCTTGTAAATAGCAGGTTTAGCTCAGCTGCAATTTTAGCCTTCTAAATGAAAGGCTCATGGTCAGATTTTAAAGCAAATGTTGCTCTAGTCATTAACTGTGAACAAGTCTGATTTAAAAAAACATTTTTTGACAGGGCCAAATTAACAATGTCGCCTGCTGGATTCACAGTCAAATGATTGTTTCAGGGAAGAAGAAGCCACTGCTTTTAGTGATGCTTTGATGATACAGTGCAAAAAAAAAAAAAAAGAAAAAAGAAAAAAAGAATGTTTTCATTCCAAAGAGATACCTGCTTCTCCCTGCTTGTCAAATTGCTGAGAATGCAGTAGGTGTGGATTAGTCCAGTGAAATATGTACATTAAAAACACCAATATCATCTCTTTATATTGTTGTGTAAGTTTGGGAGAAAAGTCAGCAGGTACTAGGTCTGCTCAGCGGATCGGTGGTTGTGTTGGATGATGGTTGAGTAGGTAGCTAAGTAGGTTGATAAGATGGCCATGACCCAGATCTTCCAACAGAAAAGCATAAGCTTGTAAATGTCAACAACAATTGACTAAAAGTAGTGACAACAGTTAAACCTTTTATCAAACCAGTTTTCATTATAGCATACATCTTTATATATCTTGAAATTAAACTGCTCCCCTTTTTGCATGGGACTTGCTGGGACCTCCTAAAAGGCTGCTCATGGTCCCCAAACCCCAGGCTGAGAACCACTGGTATACCTGGGTCATTAGTGACTGAAAGTGACTGAAATATTTGTTTGCCAGAGGAAACATCTATCGCATCATGACCTCAACTTAATGATTGCAGAAATGTAAAAAACAAGATGGTGATTACGGTTCATTTTTGATGATGACAACGAATTTGACATTTAAGGTCCATTTGAAAAAAAATGATAGGGTACAGGTCTAATAGGTGTGATTCACTGTGGTAAATGTCACTGCTCAGACATACAGCTACAACAAGCATGTTCCTCTCAGTAATAACAGAAGGTTCTTTACCTGGACAATGTCTCCCCCCTCAGGCTGGAATGTTTTTTACACTGTGGAAAGAAAATAAAACGAAGCTACCCATATGTACATGTATGAAAGCTTATATTTCATATATCCAGTCATCATTATCTAATTTCATGACAGTTTATTTTGTTCCAATCCTGTACATGCTGTGCAATTTATTGTGTACACTTCTTGCCCGTTTGTAACATTTAAACAACTTCATTTTGATATGGTTCTGTTTTCATTACCTGCAATCTGAATGTCGACAGGTATGTCCTTGCAAATAAAATTGCAAATACCTCTCAGATTTTTGGTAACTGAGTGTGTTGTCTCTCTATTACTGTTGCACACTGAATAGTAATTTTGAAATTTTTGTCTATGTTTATTATAGTTTAATTATTCTTTTTGTCTCCTATATCCTATATATCTTCCTGTTTTTTGTTATTGTTTTTTACTTGTAATTATTTTTTATGGATGAGGATTAAGTTAAGAATTTCACTGTATAAAGTGAGTGATTTTTCATATATATGAGAATAAAGCTTTTGTCTTTACTGTACATTATGTTCACTGTGCCTCAGATTGTTGCACTGCCTCTACAGTCTACTTATAATTATACTGAATGTGAACCATAGGGGATCGTCTTATCTTATCTCATCTTCTTTTATCTCATTCCATCTTTATCTTCTCACAGTAAATAAAAAGTTTTCAAATCCATGATCATACTAAGAATAATGAAACATTATTGCAGAGGATAAAGGAAACTTGTTTTAACCTCCTGCTCCTACTCACTGTGGAACTGGTACAGTAGTCGTAATGATGAAATATTAGATAGCATAAGGTTTTGCATGTGGTATTTTATGTGGGGATATATAATGTTTAGAGCCAAAATTGAATTTACGAAGGTATTAAAAACAGATTGACACATTTTACGCCAGGGCCTCAAGATGAAGTAGGCTTATGATTAAATTAACAGAGACCAGTCAGAGCCTGGGGTTTTTCGGGCCCCTGGAGTTCTGGTGCCTTGGAGCAGTTTACCAATTTGCCCAGGTGGTAATCCAGCCTTCATTATGGACCTTTCTCCACAGCTGACATTTTGACACCATACACAGATATCGTTAAAGGAAAAGCGATGAGGCATGTGTTACTATAAATATAAATTGTGGTTCAATTGCATCTAAGTGGCTCTGTAAGCCGTGTCTGCAAGCCGCCATTCTTAATGTTCGTAAAAACGCCCACGCTTTTCTCAGTATGACAAGTCTGCCCGCCTCGAGAATGGTCTCTTCGCAATTACGCTTTAAACTGGAGTGTGAGAAATTACTCATTTATACTAGTACTACTGCGTGTAAGGTGGATATTTTCCCCCTCGAAATATTATACTTGAATCCTTCTCTGGAAGGCAGATGGACAAAGTAGAGAGTCTTACTAATACAAACACTGAAGTAAAGTGTCAGTATCTCAAACCTGTATTCAAGGACGTGTGAGCTGCGTACAGCGCTGCACCGGCTGCGCAACTCAGCGCTTGTGAAGTTTGCTGTGTGTACCCTGCTGGAGCTGGTCCAACTCAACAGAGAGCTACCCGTAGATAGCTAACCTAGCCCTGCACTAGCTAGGTAGACCTACAATGAGAGATATTCTGCAGGAGGCGAATAATAATTAAGTGGCCGACCTATTGATATAAACACGTAAGTGGTAAAAAGTGACTTTACTATCCTACTAAAGGTTTAATAGGTAGCTTAACCTTAGCACTAGGTAACGTTAGCTAAACAAAACCAGCATGATACACCTATGAGGCTCCGAATTAGCCATCACCTTACCTACACAACTTGGACGTGTCAGTACTGTACTGATGATGTAGACCATGCTATCTTTCTGGCTCAGTTTAATGTCTCTGTTCGGTTTTTTGCTAACTAGCAGGGTTGACAATTTGCTTCACTACCGTTAGCTAACCACACACGTTAGCTAGCTATAACGTCAGCTATCAACAACAACATTGACCTGGTGTGTTACCAGCTCAGGACAAATACTCTCTCTTTCCAAGTCTGGTGTTTATACTTGTTATTCGTTCATCTGTTGCCTTTGTCTCGACAACTTCGAACGCTGGAGTGGAAGAATAAGTGTCTCTTTTATATATTTGTCTCCTTGCAGAGTAGGCCATCCAAATGGTGATCATGTCAGGCACAGCCACTGTGCTGCAGCAGTTTGTCAGTGGACTGAAGAGTCGAAATGAAGACACCAGAGCAAAATCTGCCAAAGATCTGCAGCACTATGTGACTACAGAGCTTAGAGAGGTAAGGCAAACATAAACATGGATGTAATAGAAACTTGTCATGAGGATATCATTCAAATACACTGAATACTACATGAGTGTTGTTGCCACAAGAGCTGTAGAGTGATTGGCTGCTGACACTGTTTCAGGAGTGGACATTAATCCACACTTCTTCTCTTCTCCAGAGATTGTAGACTTTTTAGATATGTAGTTTTTCTTGCTTTGTCATAGTCGGTACAAGTTGCGGTCGCTCTCCTACTTACTGGTTTTTGAGATACTGGTTTTGTGCCTTCCACAGTTAAGCCAAGATGAAGCCACTACATTCTATGATGAGTTAAACCACCACATATTTGAACTGGTATCCAGCTCTGATGTGAATGAGAAGAAAGGAGGCATTCTTGCCATTGGTAAGGTGTAAACACGAACGTGCCAAATTTTAAAGTTTATTTTTAAAAATATTTAATTAATGAAATCAGCTTGAAACAGCTTAGTGCCCTTTGTGTATATCACATGAAATAGTACATAAAAGTATACACTGTCTATATGTTAAACAGTATATAACTGACTTAATTTTTTCCAGTGAGTCTGATTGGAGTTGAGGGAGGAAATGCCACCAGGATCAGCCGTTTTGCCAACTACCTGCGTAACCTGCTCCCCTCCAGCGACCCTGTGGTGATGGAGATGGCCTCTAAAGCCATGGGCCACCTGTCTATGGCCGGGGACACCTTTACGGCTGAGTATGTGGAGTTTGAGGTGAAGAGGGCCCTGGAGTGGCTGGGAGCAGACAGGAATGAAGGCAGACGGCATGCTGCAGTAAGTGAGGCAGCTGGGACTTTGTTTGTTGTTGAAATACCACTACTTTTTGGTGGTGTATACATGAGCTGGAGATGAGGGCTGATGATAATTCGACTCAGGACTGTTGCATTGTCTTCTTGTATTTTTATTTTCACTTTAGGAAGCTGCAGTGGGCTTATTTGTGATTAATCTAGCTTTTCCCTTGTAGAAACCTCACTCATTGCTGTTGAGCAGACAGGTTTTTTTGCTTATAGTAGGACCAATATCCTTTTGGATTAAGGCACTATTACTACTGTATACATGTGTATTCACTGTCTCCAAATAATTTTTAAATACATGATTTTATGAATATGAGCTTTTTTAAATTCCAGATGTTATTAATAGATTGCAGTGATTAGTAAAACTTTCTGTGAAACACCTGCACTCCATTTATATGTATGTACACCAAACTATTTGACACAAACTTAAGAATGCTACTATTAACCTTAACATTTTGAGTTGTCTCTTTGCCTCCAGAGATTTTCTGTCAGTATCTGTAATCAGCAGATAAAACAGGGCAAATTGATGGTTTCTCCGTTAGTTGGTTCAGTCAGACTGCGAAACAGAACAGTTGTTCTGTTTCGCAGTCTGACTGTGTGGTTTAGATTGATTAGCCAAGTACAAGTTTTTATACATTTACCTAGTGCAGCTTTTATTAGAAGGCACTCTATGGCTACGTTATGTACACTAGTAATACAGTCATGATGTGGACAAAACAGTAATGTGAGCAGGGTTGAACCCAAGTGAACAGCACACACTGCATGTTAATCCATTCCTAATCATTGTTAGAGTAATCATAATTGCAGTAAGAATTCTAGAGTACTTTAATTTGAGTGATACAATTTTATCCAAACACATAATCTTTGACAGTCTTTTCTTTGACTTAATTGCTTGACAGCGAATGTAGAAGATATTCTGCTTAGACATTCTGCATTGTGTTTTCCATTGTTTTGCCATTTACATTTACCAGGTAGTACTTAAGTTGTCAGTAAACATAGTGGTTAACTATGTGGTTAAACATAGTTAAACAAACAGTTCACAGCTCACACTTTTATTGTAAAATTCACACAGAGACAGTCAAAATGTTACATCTAGCTAGAAACTGTTTTAGAAGAGAGACTGGATTTTAAGCTAAGGTTTAATCAGCAGAAAGAGAAGAGATAATGATTACCAGGCTTGCTTCAAGGACAATGTTAAAAAATTCACGCATAGACAATTACTGAAGGGTGCAGCAATGCACCCAAAATTTATTTCCAGTTGTACATTTTTTAAATTATAGGATTGAACTTTACACCCCAGGAATAATATGACAACTGTCTATTTTCTAATAATTATATGAACTCTTCCTGTTTATTTACACTGTAAAGAAGTAAACCTAAGAGAGACAATTGAGGACTAGACACAGAACGGTTTCCTGTACATTTCAGGTGTTGGTGTTGAGGGAGCTGGCTGTGAGTGCACCCACCTTCTTCTTTCAGCAAGTGCAGCCCTTCTTTGATAACATATTTTACGCAGTATGGGATCCCAAGCAGGCAATCCGAGAAGGGGCTGTGTCGGCCCTGCGAGCCTGTCTCATCCTCACCACACAGAGGGAGACCAAGGAAATGCAGAAACCACAGTGGTACAAAGTAGGACATTCCAAATCACATTTTATGTTTTTAATGAAGTATTCTTCCTGAGTATGTGTTGTATTTGCCAGGCGAAATCTTATGACTTTGTAATGGGCAACATCAGTGTTTTTTCTTTTCTGTAACAGCAAACCTTTGAGGAGGCAGAAAAAGGCTTTGATGAGACTTTGGCCAAAGAGAAAGGAATGAATCGTGACGACAGGGTCCATGGTGCTCTTCTGATCCTGAATGAGTTGGTTCGCATCAGCAGCATGGAAGGGGAGGTGAGTT